>NW_019104133.1:0-266732 GCF_001856785.1 Myzus persicae | reverse complement strand
ACATACACATATACATACATATATGTACAAGTATAGTTTTCCCAGGTCCTAGGCTAATCGTTTGTACTTGCAGTATAATCCGTAAACTGCGTATATGATATAGTCAATATAGGCACCTACACGTCTATACCCGTATAGCCTGCATCTCCCCCCCCCCAGGAATATACCTATTGAGAATCGTAAAAAGTCGTTTTGTTTTATATTATATATGTATATCGGGCACGGCCCACTGACATCATAGTATAAACCAAAACTCGAATTTTCCACCACAACTGACGAGTGACTTAACTATCTGAATTGTTTGTATAAACATCATGTAAACAATGTTTTGTTTTATTCTGTTGTAATATTGTGCACGGGTGATGATGGACTCATTTTTATGTTTGGTAGCAGGTTCTGTATACGTGATTTGTTTAGATACCTAGGTACATCAACTAAATCGAAAAGTATAAGATAACCAACATTAATCTTGTGCCTACAGTTGTACACGTAGGTACATGCCTATAGGTATATTTTGTGTGCAAGTAATAATTATTTAAGTCTTACATGTGTCTGTGAAAAAAATACTACAAATTACTCTCGGATAGATAATAATTACTAAATCATGTGTGCATTTGCATTTTTAACCAATTAGTCATAATCATTATCATATATTCATCATCCGAAACAACCTCAAAAAGTTTTAAAAATTATACCGATGTGGTGTACCTACCTACGTATACACTGTGTATTTTACGTTAATGCGTAAAATATGCACTCATATAGCCTTACACAGTTTTCATCCCCGCACACGCCCCTAATTAGAACGAGCTCGATGTATTTCACCGAGAGACGATTATATTGAGTTTCCGACTGCAGCTAGGACGGAGACGCCGTGAATTATATTATATAGTTGCACTGTCACAGGCTCGCCCGATATAATTTATTCGACAACCGTATCGTCCATACGTCGATTTGTTTTCAATTAGTATAGGGATACGAGTATTGTTTTATAACGAACTGCAGTCTATTGTTGCGTATATAATACAGATATATCGGCAACATCGAATGGTCATAGGTACATTCGAAATTTTTTTTGATTTTAATTATTATTCCATCAGTAATTTATTAGGAATATATAAACACATTCGGATAATGGGCCGTATGAAAACGAACGTGTATTACCAATAATAATAATATTTAATAGAACACGTATACAAAATTTTAAAACAATTATGACGCGCGTGGACGCAAATCATTCATATTTCATATTTCATATTGTTATATAGTATCATATATTATACAGGGTGATTTACCAAGCATGTTCATCCCCTTCTTTCTTCAATAATGCATTTATTCAAAATCTGTTTTTTTTTTTTAATTTTTAGATATACTTTAAGACCATATTTTCAAATTCTTGAGATTTTTTGTACTTCTTAAGGAGTTTCCTGCGGAGATACAAACTTCTGTTTTTCAAACAATAACACCCCGATTCAACTGCAAATGATGCAGTGATCATTTTTCTGAAATGTTTGACGTATGAAGATCAAAATTCGTACTAGTAGTTTTTGAATTATTTGACTTTGAATTCTAAAGATAAAAGGTCCATAGTAATGACTAGTAATGAGCTTATGGGGGCTATGGTGATTTAAAAATTGTAGTCATTCATATTAATCTATACATATCACTAATTTGTAAAAATGGCCCAAATACTAGATCCAATTATACGTTTATTTTATATTTATGTAAAACCTGTTTTATGGACAATTTATTATCCTTCATACAAGCATTATAAAAACTTAGAAACTACCCATTCGAATTCTGAATATGGTACATCGAAATTTTCAGAAAAGTTATCCACTAACTAATTTATAGTAAAAGAGGGAGGTTCTCATTTGAAAAACAGAAGTTTGTATCACCACAGAATACTTCTTAAGTAGTACAAAAAAATTCAAGAATTTGAAAATATGGTTTTTAGTATATGTAAAAATTCCAAAAATCAGAATTTGAATAAATTCATTAATAAAGGAAAAAATGGGGTGAGCATGCTTGGTGAATCGCTCTGTATGCATGTTATAAGCAGGAGACTGTTTAACTGTTATTAACACTTTATACATAATATAGAAGGTATGTATGTATTATATAAGTCTATACATTGAATCTTTATTTAGTCTACAACAGTACAACACCATATTATAATTATCTGGCGACGGACAAAAGTCATCGATTTTTTTCGATAATGACAATAATCGTTAATATCATTAGTACCTACATATAAATAATATTATGATACTTATTTCTTTCCATTGCTGCGTCTGATCCGCGTCAGTTATTATATTATGTCCAACATTATGCCCGGTGCAATATTATTAAGCCAACGAATCTAATGGCATACAGCGTTTCATCAGCAATATTACTTGAGTGGTGGCATAAAAATAATGTTCATGTATGCATCATATTATACCTGGATTTATTACGTTGAATATAGTAACACAAATTTCGAATGGTTGGGTTGCAACATATACTTAATTTGCGTTTGCGATTTTGAGATTAAATATAATTATAAACTGTGGCGTGCGTAAGAGGAGCACTGGATTATATACCATTATAATATTATATAGTGCAGTGTGCATGCACTTGTGTGGGCGATCTATATACAAAAAAAAAATATCCGAAGAGACTACTGGAGGCTCTCGGATGGTATCGAGACGATTGCAGCGGTTTCGGCGCTTTTGAAGTAGGTACAGTCCTGGTTGATAAGACTATATTACATTATTATAATATGTAATGGACGACTTCCGGTCGAAAACTATATACCGGTTCACGACGAATATCGAAAGCAGTCGTATTATGTTAAACATCATCATAATGGATTGGTCGTCGGCCGTTCTTAATCGTATTATTTAAAGAGACTGCGTGGTACACTTGTTGTCTCTGCCTTTCACATATATAATGCAACATAATATAGTAAAAACGACCCATTTGCGTTCTGCTACTGTAGAAGAAAATGTTTAGTGATGCGAAAAATACTATAAGAACAGATATGAATTCAGCGAGAAGTGTACGCGTGATATTTGCACTGACATCAATTTCACTTAAATTTAAATTTAATTTTAGTTATTTTTTGAACAGTAATATACGTTTTTAAATATGACAGATACTTGTGAAGATACGAAATTAGCTGTTTGGAATTTCGTATAGGAGCTTCAAGGTGAGTAATGAATATTTCACGATAAAAATAAAATGTAATTTGCAACGAATTATTGTTTCAGGTTTGAGACAGCCGTGATCCGCAACGCACCGCTCGTCTAATATTCGATAAATATATTACAAATAATAATAATAGGTACCTATAAATAACAAATTCATATAATAATTTACAATATTAAACTAATTAGACAAGTATAGTGCTTAAAAATAATTAATTTTTTTTAAATGTAGAGTAATTTCTCCAAAACCAGCGTATTATGATTCACCCTATATATTATAATATACTGCAGACATGTATGTGTGTGTACCAGTGCGAAAAGTTCGTCGAACGATTGTACTGCGAATCAATACATCATTAAAATAATTTTCTTTTGACGGACACTTATCGTTATAAGTAGCTTTTACTATTATTTTTTCTTACCTTGCCTCGTCGCCACCGATCCGTCCCGCCGCGAAAACCTTTTTAAGAGACGTTTGAATAGTTTGCGCCGCAAATAATAATAGGTGCCGGGTGACACCATTGTATAATATTATATACATGTGTATGAGTGTGTGTGTCTGCAAGCTTTGCTATATAGCCGCGCTGAAGTATCTTTTTAACATTCCCGGTCGTTAAACTATACGTAAGTAGCTAATAGCTGTACGCGCATGTACAAGTGTGCCCAAGTATAAAACTATTAAGTACCTACCTAGACTAGACATATAGTATACACTCTTTAAAAAAAATTATTTTGGTTTTATTATGTAAATTATTTTATTTCTATTCACGTAATATAGTTTAATTTAAAATAAATGTAGTATCTCATGTGTATGTCCGGCTAACACTGCATCACAATAACACTTAGATTTTTTTAATTTTCGATCATTCCTTTGTCAGCACTCAGCTACCTACTGCAGCGGTTGTTCCGTTGTCAGATCGCGCACTCCGTCCAATGTAATCTGTAAAACAAAATTTATACAATTTGGAACACACGCACTATAATTATTCCTCTAGCACCTCCCATAGTTGCCTTTACATAATTATGTACATTGTACACCCAATAACAATAAGTTAAAAATAACCCAAATACTGCGCACACTATAATTAATTTTATGTAATGTGTCAAAAGACTATCGAGATCTATACGACTATACACATTTATTATTTTAAAATATAGGAGACCGATGTTGAAAATTTGAGTTTGATTAAATGTATACATGTCTTAACCGTTCAACTTAATATAATATTATATAAAGGTATATCATAAAATTCTATTTACGCGCAATAAAAACGAATATTTTAAGAATACCCCTTAGAAAGCCGCGTGCACCGTTTTCAAAAGATCTTTTTAAGTATCTAATTAGCAACCGTTTACATATTATGACATAACTGCGATCTGTTATAACCATCAAATGTGTTTGTTGCTGAACATTTTCGATAAAACAGTGGGTACTTATAACACACAATTTATATTAAATAAAAATTTCCACGAGTTATGTACCCATGCGTTTTGTTTTAATATCTGTGGGGTACAGTACGCGCGAATATAATATATACAAACAATTTAAAAAAACTTTTTGATAAGGTAAATAATACATATTGCAGATGGCCACCGACCAAGTGAACAGATACTGTACATAAATATTAAATACCTAATCACGAATGTACGATGACTGTTTGAAACCGAATATTAAGAAATAATTAGCTGGTTGCCGCGATGCCGCCTGCAATGACGCGCATATATTCACTTGTGTTATTATTTCAGTGGAACGGTCTAATTAATCACGAATAAAGTCCCGTAACGGTCTTTGACGGAAGAAAAAAAATCGACTCATCATATAAAATATTATATATTATAGTTATATGACAGAAGTACGCGACATAATATGTTATTATTATTATTATGTACTATTAACAATCGTTATAATCACAATTTATAATATTTACTTGACCATTACCGTACGCGTGTTTCCACGTATTGTTCGAACCATAAAACTATCTTATAAAAATATGCTAACTTTGGGAAGTGGGCTAACACTTGGATGTTGTGATGGCGAGATTTCGCGATTTTTCAGCTGGACGCAAACAACAGTTACTATATCGATATTCGACATAATAATGATATGTTTAATATGATAACTTAACCGATACCGATCGGTCATCTCACCAAAGACTTTTCGTAAATACTTTAGTGTAAATAGTCAAACGGGTAACAATAGGATTAAAATTGAAAAAATACGTAGATACTATAGAAAGCTTAACAGTTTTAGGTATCAAACACAGAAGTATAGGTACTAGAAGGTTTGTTAATGCGCATAACTAATTCTAATTGTAATGAAATATATTCATTAAGTATACCTAACTGTATGCAAAAAAAACTATGGTATCCAACTCATTATGGTGAAAATGATCAGGTTATTTAAAAACTGAACAGTTTTTGTACGTCAATGGCATGCGCTTTGTTATATTTCAATAATTTCGCATATAAATTATTCATTTTGTATTGGTAGAATAATTTTTAAGAGCCGATTTTCTCATAAGTATATCGCTAATTTTTAATGCACACGTGCGGCAAGCATGTCGAACAGCAGCTGTTTAGTGCATTAAAATTTACCGATCGGTATAGATTTATAACACACCACTACAGCTATAATATTCTATATTTCGGATATAAACTACAACACATAGGTAAGTAATTATGCTCACAGTAAATCGAGCTGCGGAACGACCGTGTTCGACGCTTTTCTTCAGCAGCGCCGTGTACTCGTTTGGCCGGTTGGGAATTTTGCTCAGCAGAAGTCTATACTGAACGCGATGGCCGAACGATTCGCCTAACGCCGGAAATACTTCCGTGCCGTTTTCGGTGACCGCGGTCGTCAGATCGTTAGTCAGTAACACCTGTAATAAATTGTAACAATTGTATACCAAACGTGACGTCGATACATAGCGATACATAACTTATCACGCACACATTATGTACAAAATATCAAGCGAATAAATAGTGGTTATGTTAGCATGGCTATAGGTTCTGCATCGAATACTTTTTATATCAAAAATAGAGTATACTTGTTATTTTTTCGATTTTTTTTAAAAGACAATTTTAGATTCCTAACCTTTTATCCAAATTTTAAATGCTTATTATTTATTTATAAATTATATTTTGTTCGGTATTTGGATTGACATTATTTAAAAATCAAAACTATGAATAATGATTTCACCAACAAACGCATATAATATGTAAAAATAAATACAGTATAAAATATTATAACTGTGTATTTACCTGTATCTTCGATTTCCAAAAATTTCAACATTTCGAAAATCACAAAATGTTATACTATTGGTAGTTGGAACCTATAATAGCAAATGCCAACGAATATACAACGAATAATGTATGATGTACACGAAATAGATGACCAAGTCAACATGCAAATTTATTTTTTAAACAAAATTAATACTTCATCCTAGTATTGTACGAGTAGTATATTCATTGCAGATAATATAGGTATTATGTTTTATTTATTAAGGTAGACCAAAATACAAAGTTTCATAAGAAAAAAAAACGATTACTAAAACCCACATAAATAAATATGTTTTTAGGGTTTACTATTTTAGTTAATGCGTTTTAGCATATTATAAATTCGATCTTCGCGTGTGTTATTCCAAGTTTATGAAAATAAAATTGCTTTGATCGTATTCATTAATCATTCGACAATTATTCAAACTCGGGCTGAGCTGTAGCTTGCTTATATTGTTTGCAACAAAACTATCTAAAATGTCTTACGAACCGAATTGAACTAAATAATGAGTCAATATAATACAAACGGATGTAGGCCGCAAACATTTATAATAGTATGATGTATGATGTACACCAGTATTTCAATCTCGACCTGACTATTTATTTTGTGCAGTACTACATACACAGTGCATTAAATCGTTGGATTAAGTTATATATCGGTCTGCGAAAACCATTGACCCTGATATGCTGACTATATTATACATCGTAAATTCGTAACGATAACCTTCGAACGAATTTTAGCAACGCACGCCTTAAAATACGCAGGCCTATACTTGAAACAATAATGGCATATAGTCCCACGTCATAATAATTATTTGAGAATATTATATCGTGCTATTATTTCTTTTCTTATATACCTATGCGTATATACCAACAGATTTAAACACAACAGAAAGTCTATTGTGCGGTGAAAAACAAACTGTACAGTGTACCTACATACAGCTATAGAGAGTATACCGTATACGTGTATATGGTCATAAAACGCGGTTATAAACGCGTTCGGATTAAAACGAAACGACGATTTTTATATGCCCAATTATATACAATAGCTGATGCATTATCACTTACGGCCAGATCGTGTTCGACAGCGATCGTTTGCAACAGATCGAGAGCGCTGTGGACCAGCGTATTCTTTCTCAGCGAATTTTCCACCTGGTACAGCGGCATGACAAAACTGTCCACCACGATTAATTTCACCTGTAATAATAACGTCCGTGAGCTGATAATAAACGTCAACGAACCATTGCGAGTTATTACGATAACAATCGCATGTTGTATACAAAAATAAATTATCGATTATTATAATAATATAATAATTTATATTGTACTATTATATTATATTATAATATTATTATTAGTATATACATACGTTCGGGTGACGTTCGAGAGTCGTATACAAAGCGTGCAGCTGGTTTAGGTCATTCATTTGAACCCTGTGTATTTTACTCAGCATACCAGCGGTGGTCAGACTCTTTAGCAACTCGCTGTTGGCTGCTCCTTTGAAATCGTTGGGTCCCGACAACACTTTAGACACATGGCCGAGGAAAGCGTCGATCATTTCTGAAAACGAATATAACGAGCCACTTGACATCATCATCGACGTGTTTATATGCGTATAACACTGTAACAACGCATTAACGCGCTGCAGTGAGATTAATAAATAACAACATGTATGCATGACGCAAAATGTAATATTTATACGTTATATACAAAAAAAAACAATTATAATACTACTATAGTTGTGCTGAGAACGCACGGAAGACATAAAATACGAATTATTTTATTAGATAGAAAAATATAGAGATTATAATTTGAAATTAAGAGAATCTGACAAAATATGCATTACAAATAAAATGCTCTAAATAATATAATTCGATGTTATTAAAATATAATGTTAATTATAATCACCTATCTATTTATACAGGTATATCATAATGTTGTGTTTTACATTTATTTACCTGTTAGTCGAAGTTCGGAAAAATTTGAATTTGTATCGACATAAATTGCTTCGGCTTGTAGTCCTTCAAAACACACAGGTATTTGAACGGAAACACAGAGTTGCATGCTGAAAAAATATTGAGAAAACATAGTCAAACGAGGATCAATATCATATTTCCTGAAGACCTGAAATTGAAAAAGTGGTATTATAAACGTTTACCTCAACTGACTTTTGCCCGAGCCTGGAGCTCCGGACAGTTCTGTTATTCGTCCAACTTGTACACCGCCGTTCAAAAGTTCATCAATGGACTTGCAGAAGGTAGCAATACTATCGCGTTCAATGTCCTGTACAGAAAACGAAATATGTATACATAATGAGTACGTTTTACCATAATAACCTGCAATAAACTACTCTTTCTGCATTTATACACGTTAAGCTAATAATGTTATAACTTATAAATAAACATTATACACAATTACATCCCTAAGAGCACACACTAGATTCACATAAATCTAGTATTATAGTGTTTATAATGCATTTAATGAAGTAAACTTATTATAAGATAGTATAAAGTGATTTTAACTTTTAAACATACGATGGTGAAATGTTGGTAGAAATTGAATTTTTTTGAGTATTTCTCAGTCTATGAAATAATTCATTATATTTCCATTTATTTTTTTACATGTTTGAGTAATGTTTTTCGTTATTATTCCATAGTGGTTTTACTTTTAACATGCGAAAATTTGACGATTCAAAATATCAAAGCAAAATTGTCCTAGACGATTCAAACTATTCGCATAATTCTGCAAATTTTGTAAGTGACTTTCTTTATAATATCAGTGAGTACTGCATACATATGTAAATGCATGTATATTCTATATGTATACATATGGGCATGAACATTAAATATGTAAAGATAACAAACTTTTTTTCTATATTTTTATAGAGAATATATTGTTATTATTTTTACATTTCTGAGGATTTAAAGTACTTACATGATAAGTAAACTTATATGTATTGTAAGGGTTTTAAAATTTTCAATCTTTAATCTTGATTATAAGTTATTAATCAAATTATGATTTTCACTTACTAGTTCTGCAGCGGTCTTGTATTTGGGAGTTCTTAGCATATCACGGATTTCAGATTCTGATTCCATATGTTTTCGTAAAAATTTTGATTTTTTTTCAGGATCGTCTATAGAACATAATATCATGAAACGATTTTACATAATTTTGTCACAAAATATAGTTATACAATTTAATAAAATGAACCTGTAATAATTAATAATTGTATTTACAATAGTTCTTCCGATCCCTTCACATATACAATGTACGTATAGAAATGATAATAAATTAAATTTAAATTTAATATTACCCAATGCATCTAGCAAATCTTCACAACACTTGTATCCTAGTTTGTCCAGTTTATTTATCGTATGCTTGCTCAAAGGCAATGTCCAAATAGGCCTGTTCATGGTTGCACAGGTCTGTTAAAAAGAATTAGGTTAATGTCTAATCACGACGACAAAAAAAAAAATAATAAACAATATAATATACGCATGCAGTTCAATTACATACGCACACTGTCGTCATATGATATAATAGATACGCATTTATAATTAAATCTTAGATATTACGTGCAGCAAATATGACGATTGCGAATATTTGTTACATTTTAATATGTACATATGGGTCAAAGACGAATCCATTGGGATATTTATTTATTTTTTTATTTAATTACTTGCACAGAATCTTCAGCGGTCAAAATCGCATATATAAAGCCCACCCACTATAGTTTGTAATAACCACAACAGTTTTATTATTCAAAAAGTTCACAGCTATTATACACAGTAAATCGTCAGCTATGATTGTAACTATTGTCTTAACGAGTTTGATGTTGACGTACGATGTGGTTTATGGAAATTATCATCACAACAGAAACACTACGCTTCACAAATATGGGTAAGTCATTTATAATACACTGCACACTGACCAATAATCGTTATCTTTATTTTTTATGGTCCTAAAACAATGATACATAAAACCGTCGATTAACTTTAAATTTAAACACAATCGGAAATATTAATGACACATTTTATGACGGAAAAAAATTAAAAGTAGTTACCTGCGTGTTAACAATGCGTTACTCTAATATTGTATTCGTCATATTAAAGTTCATATAAATAAATTAATCGTTTATATCGCATTATTTAGAAAGCACAACGAAGAGAATTAAGGAAACGTGTTTTTTCTACCACAAAATAAAACAGAAATATCAGAAATTACAAACGGTGTATAACACTGAGCTGGTGCAACCGCAATTTAGAACTCGAATATGCCCCTAAAATAATATCGAAAAATTCATTTATAACCTACAAACTCTAAAGTAAAATACTCTTTTAAAAACTTAATTTATGACCTAAGAAGTTATAACTATTAAAATATGTCTATATAATTATTAATTATATAAATATAAATATAATATGTATACATTATTTTTTTATAGGTTAAAAAATTACCTAAACAAATAAATAATGCATTAAAAAGTTTAAAAATTCACTTAAATGTTTGAGACTACGTCAAATGTAAAAAATTGTCCCAAAAGAGTTCGTTGTTAGCATAGGGTGTACTTGAAACACATTTTTATCTTGGAAAGCATCGTGTCAAAAATCCCCAAAAAAAAAGATGCAAATGCATGGACGGCTAAATTAGTAATATTTATGCAGTCGAGTCTCGATAACTCAAACCTCGATGTCTTGAATTTTTGTCTTGCCCCTCGAGGTGTTTATAAATAGAATTGATTTTTATTCCTCTTGGGATTCAAGTTATCGAGACTAGACAGTAGGTACATTAATTGCCGTCGTTCGGCGAAAAGCTTTGGGAAATTTTTGACGAATTCGATTACCAGGCCCAATGTTTGCACCGTCGAGGAGGTTCCGTCGGGCAATGGCGGCGCAACATCGCACAGGGAGCGTGGCTGGCCAATAGACGATCGTCAGCATCGAACTTGCGGACAAAACACGTTGAGTGACCTGACTCTGGATTGCAATAATTGCAGTCACTCGGCGACGATGACCCGAATTTAATTTGTATTGTTTTCTTTTTTTATCTCTCGCTCCGAGTATAGAATCGTGAGGTATGAATGCTGCTTGGGATTCAAGTCGATGTATGGATGTCCAGGATGCACCGGTGGTTAGTAAACATGATAATTAATTACATAACTACAGCGTAAAGTATATGTGATATTATAAAGTCATATATTATAGGAGATTACACACACGATTTTCATAACACGAATACACATTACCACGCTAAATGGTAATAATTTGTGTTTAAAGTGGTTTTAGAGAAAAACAAACATCTACCATAAAATCGAAAGATTATAATATTTTAGAGATAATGACGTATCTGTTTTTTTTAAATAGTGTCTTTTAATAAAGTTGCACCCCGTTCATTGTGCAGTTTTTGGGTTTTCGATATAGCTCATAAATAATTTTTTATAGTGATGCAAATATTATATACTTAACAATAAACATAATATATTTGCAAAATGTTACGATTTCATACAATAATTACGATACAGAAATCTTTTATTTTATCACCAGTGATTTTTTAGTTTCTTACTACATTTAAGTAGCAACCCTTATTTTCAATTGCATATTGATAAAACTGCAGAAATCGACTGCGCACAGATAAAATAATTAATTTAAAAAATTAAACAACCAAAGCGTCACCTATATATATATAGCTATATTAATAGATTTATACATTATACATAATATAATATGTTCGAGTAGCGGATGATACGGGCGCTGTAACGATTTACGATATTAATTATTTACAGTAAAACCGACAAAGAACGTGTTGGAAACCGCTCAAGAACTTGGGGCCCGAGAGTTTGTCCGGTACATCCGGCACCACGGCTTGTACGATTCGTTGACCAGCGGCGGCCCGTACACGATATTCGTTCCAACCGACGAAGCTTTTTCCGTATATTGACTCATATATTATTATTAATTAGGATTAATATTATAATATAATTCTGAAACTTAATTCAAAAGCCGTTCGTATGATTTATAGTATATTAAATTTAATCTTATTTTTTTATTCCGTGTGGCCCGGGAATGTAGAAAATGGACAACGCGTTTCGGTCGGCCATGGAGTCTTACGAATCGGCCATCGAGATACTCAGATACCACGTGGTGCCCTTGAGGATCGTGACACAAAACGTATCTTCCGACGAGATGCTGAACACGTTGAACGATGGACTTCAATTGAGGTTTAATAAGTACTCAACAAAAGTGAGCAACATTTTCCGAGTAACCTAATAGTTTTAATAATTTTTTTTTTTTTTTTTTTTAATTGATCCTGAGCCCGGCAACTGTGGCCATTAGCTATTTTAGTAGGTACTGTAGGTTTTTTGTATTGATGGTTTGTAGGTTTTTGGAACGGTAGGGGGAACACGTGTGTGTTTGTTTTGGCAGAATTTCGAATGGGGCACCCGTAGGTTTCTGCCATGCCCCGGGGGGTGGGGGATGGCAGCACTTGCTCTCCGGTCACCGCGACTTGTCCGGAGAAAAATGCCGCCCGGTGGCCGAGGATCGAACCGCAACCGGCTGCGTCGCAGCGGAAGAGTCAGACCACTCGGTCACCTCGTCCCCCTTTAATAATATTATATTATTCATTAATCATTATATAACTCACTCCCCTTTGGCAGGAAACCGTACAGAATATCAACGAACAATATTTCAGCTTATGAAATTTTGATAAATCGCATTTTAAAATAATATTACATCTGTAACATATTATACATTTTAATTTACAATGGGATTTTCAACAACACTTCAAAAAAATATATAAATAAATAATTACATTTTTTAATAACTATTACTTATAACATTGTCAAAATTATAAGATTACAATTTAAAAATATAATATACGCATATTCGAATTTTAATAAGGAAAACATTCGAAAAATTTGATATGTATAAACATTTATCTAAAAACGATTTTAAGTATTCTAGTCGTTTTACTATTTTGATATAATTCGTATGTTTGCATATTTTGCATTCATATTATAAACTATATGAAAATGAGTAGTAAGATATGTCAATTTGTTGAGAGCACTTAGTCGATAGAGCATATGGTATAGAAAAAAAAATCAAAAATTAAAATAAATGTTATCAATTCTAATGAATACGTAAATATTTTATATTTTAAAAAAAAATAACGACAGTCAAAAATCTTTGAAGATTGTAACTCGTATTATATAATATATCGTTAACAAATATTCGAATAACAATCGATTTTAATAAATTGAATTTTGTAGATCGAAACAATAAATTGTGTTACGATAATGCGTAAGAACCGAATTGCTCAAAATGGAGTGGTGCATCTGATCAATTCCGTGCTAAGTCCTTACACTTATTCAAATCGAAATTTGGTGCAAATTATTAACCAGGTCTCCGATAACTTAATAGGTTTTTAAAAATAATTAATAAATAGTAATAAAAATGGACCTTGTGTCTTTGTAGAACCAAGACTTAACAATATTTTCAAAAATGCTCGAAGTTTCACGTATGCATCAAAGTCTAAAAGAACCATTTCAAACACTCACGGTTATGGTTCCTACCGACATGGCATTACAAAGATTTCCGCAAAATCAACTCAGAAGGATATTGAATGACGAGACACTCAGCAAGGGTACGTGTGAAATTGAATGTCAATATTATATAGTACATTTTTGCTTCTGAACCATCAAATGTACGTCATAAAATATTAGTGGGTAAATACATATAATACTAGGTAGACATTTTTCTGAAAAAATTAGAGTGAATATTTGAATTTATAAGCCCCATTTGTATAACGTATTGCCTACTTAAGTAACCTACCAGTATAAAATGATATGATGGCCAAGATAATTTCCTAAATGTTCGTAGTGCTAAAATTACTTTATATAATAAAAATATATTAAAACAGTCGCATACCACATATTAAGTATTGGCAGAGGTGTACATTTTTTATTTAAGACTAATATTTTTTATTTGAAAATTTTCTTTAGCGTTTGTGTTGAAGCACTTATTGCCGACACCTGTTTGTTTGAGTGCAGTCACCGAAGATCAGTATGTTAGAAGTCTGGCGGACAGTAATTACGTGAAATTCAGCTGTGATGGGAAGAACACTGTGATGGCTCAAGGAAACTGTATCAACAACGATTTGAAATTATCGTCCAAGGGAATAATTTACGCTATAAATTTTGCACTGAGCTCTGAAGAAGGTATATTGATTGATATATGTGCAGTATTGTATATGTAATCAAAGTGAAGATTGTATTGCACATTACAGATAGCATAAAATATTTAAATAATATAATATAACAAGTAACAACTAACAATACATTGTATAAATGAACAATTTTGACAGTTACATTTTTAGTAGGAATAAAAAAAAGTAATGACACCTATATATGTGTATAATTTACATAGCCCAGGGACGAATCCAGAGAAGGGGGTATAAAGGCTCAGCCCCCCAGACATATTATTTCCCAAATTTTTAAAATAATTCTACAGATCCTGACATGACTCTACTTCAAATTACATGTATGTCTGATAATATAATATATTATTATACGTATAATTCTGGGGTCCACAAACTAAGATAGTACTATCTTAGTTCATGGTGGACAGTGATAACATTAACAAAAAAATGTGGGACCCCCTCCCAGATCTTTGCTCTGGAACCGTGCCTGACATAGTCCCACCCCATAAGTACTTGCATTTTTTAAATTCCTATAAGATTATATATAGTATATACAATGTATCATATTTATTATTATTATATACTTAACTCGGTTTGCAGGGAAATCGGCGCTGCAGATCATGCAGCATTTGGGTCTAAGCGATTTTGTTCAGATCGTCAACATTGCCGGACTCGCGCAAACGTTTGAAAATTTTAACGCACTAACCGTTTTCGCACCGACCAACAAAGCCTTCAGATGTAAGTCACCGTATTAATTATATATACACCCATATTATTTTATGTCTATTAAGTATTCTTCACGCGAACACAGTGTATAGTATAAATTATTATAACCCGGTTATATAACGACCGGTACGTGTTTTCCAATTATGGATGACGTATATTCTACGTACCGCTGTCTATAGTGTGTGTGTGTGCAAGTGTGTGTCTGTGTGTATAAATATTTAGCAATTGACTTGACACAGGTATGAATTCTATGGAAATGTATCACATCCGGTCCGACCCGAGTGCTGCCCGAGCGTTCGTAGATTTTCACGTTGGGAGTCAAATAATAACGGCCAAGAACATTTACGACGGGAAAACCGTCGAGAGCTTTGCACCTGGTAAGCAACTCCGTTTGCAGTGCGTCCAGAACGAATTCGGTGTCGAAGGACGTCAGATTCACTTTCAAACAGTGCGAGGCTACAACGGAGCCGTTCACGTCATCGACCATGTATTGTACCCGCCGACGATATCCGTCGAAGACCTGATCAGGAAAAACGATAGTTTCAGGTATAAACCATAAGGGGGCCTATGTATATAATAATAGTAGCTCCTCGTCGTGGCCCAGCTGTTAATTAGATCGACGAATGAAAACAAATTGACTTTAGCTGTTGACAATATTTTTTTAATATTATTGTACCTAACGTATTTAACGCAATAACTGAAGCTAAAATTGAAACCATTGAAAGTACTCACAAAATTTGAAGCAAAATATTGTCTATAGGTCTTGCAGTAAGGCAATGTATATTATTAATTGTATACAAAAAACACTAACTTCAGTAGTTATTGAGAACGGTTTCAAGCTTGAGGCTCATATGTACCTTTTGGATTTTGAAAATTTTGAAAATAAATTGGGTAAGACTTTCAAAAAAATTGGTTGAATAATAAATCATACCAAGAAGTGTATCTATATATTATATTTATTTGAAATCAAAATAACTCGATCATATATTTTGTCAAAAATTAAAATTGTATGCATGATAAAAACGTTCGAGGTCCACTGCACGCTGCAACATATTATTCCAGCCCCTCTAATACAGCAACTGCACAATAGCAGGACTGCAAGACAAGCCCACCCCTAGCGAATATATCGAACAACTGAAGTGCTATAATTAACTGAGATTTTAAATGCGCTTTTGACGATTATGCAGTTTGTACATGAAAGCTATGGACCTGGTGCTTGGCGCTTCTTCGGAGGGTTGGGCGTCGTTCGAATTCTGCAGTGGTATTCACAATACGTACTTCGTACCCACAAACTATGCGTTCAGGAAACTCGGGGCAGCTGAACTGCACAGGTTGTTCAGCAATCCTACCCGCATGCAACAAATCCTCGACAACCACCGGGCCGACCGAATCCTGCCGTCGGCGTTGATCGGCACGCGTCGGCAGTACGAGATCAAAACGAAAAACGAAATCATCCGGGTATCCAACGAAGACGACAAGTTAATGGTACCTATGACGTTTATTAATTTATTATGATTAAAATAGTTTAAGTGTTGATGCTCAACCTGCGGTTCCAGATTTGTATACTACAACATAATATAGTGTTAAAAAACCTTTGCCCAGTTAAAGATATTGCATTTTTATTATCTGTAAAACGGATTCCAGATACCAATAGTTAGGTACATAATTTTAGCACCCTTTATATTAGTTTTGTAAATTAGCTTAATTAATCTCTAGTTGCGTTGGGCCAATGTAAGTATATATTATTTGAAAGCTTTCTGCGTCGTTTTTATTTAGGATATAGTTATATAGACATTATGACGACTTTAATAATTTTTAAGTGTGCTATGTATAAATGTTATAAACAGGTCAACGAAGCTGAAATAGTCGAAACGGATATAATGACAACCAATGGACTCGTCCACGTGGTCGACGATCTGATTTTACCACAAAACAGACGGAGAAGCGAATGAATACCTACTACACTACTTATATTGTTATTTAAAATCAAAAAATAGGAAATTATTAATTTAGTACACCATTTTATAATCTACACTTACACAATTAACAAACAACGACATAATAAAAATATGAACTTAGTGTCTTAGTATAGCTGTCCGTATATACTTAATTATTTTCAATATGTTATTATGATGATAAATTGTAAACTTATAATTTTAATTTCGTGTCAATAAAGCACATATTATATTTAACGAAATTTCGTATTTCTATAATAAATGTTTTATAAGTTTAGAGTGTATTTACTCAGTTGCATATATTATGTTTTTTTTTTTTAGTCATCTCTTATAAAGTCTTTACTTTATGTCTTTACGTCGGATGAATAATTATTATTTTAAGATCAGTAGATCACATCAGTGTATGTTAAAATAGGTACCTATTAAAATGTTAAAATCATATCATAATAATAGTGTTTCTATACGTATATGAAATAGGTAAAATATATTATTATAAGTAGTAAGTACCTACATCTTACAAGACGGTTTACACGTGGGCCATCAAATATAAGATAAATATCATATCTCAGTACATCACTGCAAGTATTATATAAAATATAATCTTATAATAATGCTCTTCATAGAACCAACTTAGATAATGAAAAAAATAATAGTAATTAAATTAAATTGTATTATAATTACAATAGGTACCTAGTCAATAATTGACCACAAGAAGTCATATATTTTTTAAAGCAATCGGCAAAATAACATTACATTTGCTCAATGCTGGATTTGTCCACCCAATAGGCAATAATATACTCTGAATATGTATAGGTAAATTTTTTTAATTGTACATACATTTGAAGTGTAAAATATAAATTGATTAGTCTCTTATATATTGATAAGAACTTTGTGAAGAACTTTGCGTATGATACAGGATATAGGTACCTTCTTATTAAGAATTTAGTAAATTCAATGATCCAAGGTTAAAATCCCGTCGGCATATCTTGTTCGTATGATTTCATAACACGAGAGTTAGATAATGGTGACTTTTTACAATCAGTGTAATGTATTATTAATTATCGTGCGAAAAAAAATGAAAGTCGTTGAATGGACAAAGGGCAAATATGTCAACCAGCAAATTCATCTGATCCTTTTGATTTCGAGATAAGTATAATCTAAAGCAGTGACCAATCATTAAAAACCATTTTAACAACAATATTCACCGAACTGTGAGATTAGAATTATTGCGTTTCATCTTTGACCGCAATTATAATTAAAATAATCTATTATTATACTTCGAATTATAAGCAACACGAAGGTGGGTAGCACAATAAAAATGAACTCGGTAGTCGGTATTGTTTATGATTCTGTATTCTGTGTTGATAATGCCGTTATCAGTGGAATTCCGAACATTCGAGGTGTGTCATCCGTCGAAAACTATCCGAACTGCGCCGCTACGTTACACAAATTCAACAATTCCGCCGGATCTCATCCGCTTAACCCATGCAGGTACGATTCGTTAAATAGATTAAAACAATATCCTTAACTCACCAGTTGCCTGAAGTCTTGAAGAGGGTGTGGGCGGTTTTGAGTGGATTACTTGGTAGTAAAGGTACGGGCCTTCCGTCCGAAGCTCCGATGAAGACCTCCGGCAGTGAATAGCGGCTACTGAATCTTGACAGTCTTAATAACCATAACGATCAAAACTCACCATTCACAAATCTAACAGCAATAGTATTATGGGTACCTATTACTAATTATTGTAGTAATTATTGTTGCGTTATTTTATTTTTCAGGTTAAGAATTGAAAAGCGCGCGTCACATTATCACCGTCCACCGACCGGTAACGAAATTTGATACCGTTTCATATTACACAGCAAACCTACGTACTTGGAAGTCGTGAGTCGCGACGAATCGATTGTGTTGAATATCGTTTCACCTGCGAACGATGACGGAGACGTTCAAATTGTCCGACTACGATTGCATCGGTTTCGACCTAGACAACACGATATGCGAATACCGCATAGGGCCCATGGTCCAGATGATTTATGACGTACTGATCGATTACCTTATAAAAAATTACAATTACTCGGACGAGCACCTGCGGCAGCCAATAGATTTCGATTTCTTTCAGCGGGGGCTGTTTTTAGACGCTGAAAAGGGTAACATTTTAAAAATAAACGGTACAGGTCAAATACTGAGAGCAGCCCACGGCACCAAGTTCATGACCGACGAAGAAATTGTATCGGTGTATGGCCCGAACAGGACGTGGACGGTGACTGATGTGTTTGTGCAAAATTTTCTAGAAACTTGGAACGGACCCATGTCCGAAAAAATCAGACCTCTTCTTGATTTTTTTGATATTCCTGTGTCACTTGTATTTGGACGTTGTATAGATGGTATTGATAACAAATCTCGCCCTCAAACCTATAATGTCTGGCCTGATGTGTTAAAAGGCTTGATCTACATGTACTCTAGAGATAACTTTTCTGCAAATACTGGCGATTACTTTCCATACTTGAAATCTTCACCCTCCTTATATTATAATAAATGCCCAGACTATGTACTCAACTGGCTCAAAGAACTAAAACAAACTAAAAAAGTTTTCCTGATTTCGGGATCACATGTTGATTATGCCAATTTTACAGCTACACAGTCATTAGGTGAAAACTGGAAAGAACTATTTGATATAGCTGTTTTTTATTCAAGAAAACCTGGATTCTTCACTACGAATAGACCATTTTATAACACCGACCCTCAAATGTTAAACGAATGTGATATTGTGGACAACATACAATTTAACAATATTTATAGTCAAGGTAATTGGGATCAGTTGCATGATTTATTAAAAAAAGAAACTGGGAAGTCGAACCCAAAGTGTTTGTATATTGGCGATAATATACTGCAAGACGTCGTTGCTCCCTCCAAGTTCTCTGGTGTAGATACTATAGCTGTTGTTGAGGAAATGAAATTAGATTCAAATGACAATGATATTAATCCTGACAATAGCATGTTAAGAACAAACAAATGGAGTTCATATCTGATTGACTGCGACAAGAAAGACACATCCATTTGGACTTCATTCATTGCGAATCACGGAAAACTTTGTATTCCATCCATTAAGAATTTGGCAAAAAAGCCTATAAATTTTGAATTTACACCATTTCCCAAAAGTAAAGTTTCTATTAATGGTAATGGTTTTTTTCCATTTATACCCAATAGCTTATACAAAATTTTAAAGTAATTATGTAAAGGCATTAATAAAGTTCTCTTGTTTACTTTTTAAATGGTTTTTGTATTAATCTGTGAATGCTTTTACTGACCTTAACTTATAACCACAATTGTTACATATTTTCTTAGTGTCGAATTGCTTACTATCCATGTTTAATAATTGTTTAAATGGAACCAAAATTAAACAGGGTTACCTCAATGACAAAAAAAGTACTATTGTCTGGTTAATAACTAACCATAAAAATGAACTACAATGTATGAAAATGTTAAGTTAATTTTTTTTAAAACAAAATATTTGGCACATTTGGTATATTTGATAAGGACAATACTGTGACTATTATTCAGATAATAATCTAAGTATAATTTTACACTGACATTGATATAAAAAAAACACTAATACATTATGAAGTATGAATACTCAATTATTACACATTAAATTGTTTTCTATGAAAATGTAATATTTATACATATTAAAATTAATTGGTATACAATTTGCTTAAATGTATCAACTTACAACATCTTAATTGGACTGGTGTATTTAAAAAATGCAATGCTTAGAATACAGGATAACATTTTTAAAAATGAATTTCAATAAACTATTATTTCAATGTAAATTAACAATAATCTAAAATGGTTATAAAATTGATTAATGATTATAATTATTAACAATAATAAACACTGAAAACTCGGTCATAGCCCATAACCCATTAACAAAATAAACGAGACTTTTATTTTAAATAGAATACAAGATTAAAAAAAATTATCAACCCTGATTTCAGCTAAACTAATTTTCCTCTGTTAGATGATATAAAATAAATATTCCCTCAGTAATGTAACCTGCAACAAATATCAAGAATTAAAACATTTTATGACTTGGATCAAAGTACTACTTACAGTCTAATGTCCTGCACAGAGAACAATTGCGCGTTCAATGATTATAAAGTCTCGACAGCAACAGCAATACCCATACCTCCGCCAACACATAAGGATGCAATGCCTCGTTTTTTGCCAGTCCTCAACAATATGTGCACCAACGTTACCAATACTCGTGCGCCTAAATTAAATAGATCATATAATTTAGTCACATTAATTCAATTGTTTAAAAGCAACTTTTTATTGCAATGTAATAAGTATTATGATTCATATTATCTCAAATTGATTAATTAATGGTACTTGATAGTATAATTAAATTACATTTTTATACTTTCAATATTTATTTTTATGCAATATTAATTTAGTAAAACACAATCTATTATTTATTATTATTCTAAAAGTCTAAATGTAAATTGATAGTTGATACCTATGCCGATTTGCATAATATCGATTACTAATTCAATATGAATAAAATAATATATAATTACAAGTATATCTCTTTCAAAATAAAACTGGCTCTTTCTAGTTGTTTAACATACTGAATGGCTAATCGGATGTTATTTTTCATAATTATTTAATGTAAAATTTAAAACCTGTGACAACCCGGTGTAGTCATCAAAATTGAATATTTTACTATACTCTGTTATATTACAGTTCAGTTACATTTTAAGTGTTCATCACATAATAAAAACAACAGTTATACCAGATGCTCCAATAGGATGACCCAATGCAATAGCACCTCCATGGATGTTTACTCTATCTGAATTTAATCCTAAATCACGCAATACAGCTATTGATTGTGCGGCAAATGCTTCATTTAATTCAAAAATATCCACGCTATCCATTGTCCAACCAGCTTTTTCAATCTACGAATTTAGTAAAGTTTGAAGTTAATTACTCACTGTAAAGTATGATTAACATGCACATAGCTATTTGTAGACCTTGTAGGTTACGGCTCTACATTATAAATTGTATTAAAATTACTTATGGTACTAATCAGAAATTATTTACACCTACCGTCTTAAGCACAGCAGGTACTGGGCCCATACCCATTATTTTTGGTTCAACTCCGCACACAGCATGAGCTACAATTTTAGCCAATGGAGTACAACCTCGTTTTTTGCATTCTTCTCCATTCATTAAAAGTACTACTGCAGCTCCATCGTTTATTCCTGATGCATTACCAGCTGTGACTCCACCACCATTCTAAATATGAACGAAGACATTCAAATTATTTCTAAACAATACTATAAGTATATGCCTAATTGTTTTAAATCTTACCGGTTTAAAAACAGGCTTCAATGCAGATAATGAATTTAAAGTAGTATCATTTTTTGGATATTCATCTGTGTCAAATACGATGGTATTTCGTCGTACTTTCACCTCAACTGGTGTTATTTCATCTTTGAAATAACCATTTTTTTGAGCTTCGGCTGTCCGTTTCTGAGACTCAAAAGCATAATTATCTTGAAGTTCCCTTGAAATATTATACTGTTCGGCAATATTTTCAGCTGAAAAGAAAATATTTAATTAGTTAATATTTTTATACAAAATTCTTATGAATATAATGGACAAAAAAAAAATTTGAACGAAGAGTGAAAATCTTAACGTATAATATCAATTTGTTTCAATATTTCAATTTTAAATCAAAATTGTTTGTATAATTATATTAAATACATTTTAGGAAATCAGGCTTACACATACTGTTTTCATGAGTTATAACGCCGTAAGGCACAAGGAAATATTTAAAAACTTACGCCATATTTACCTACCTAAACAAACTAAATTATTCTTTTGTTTTTATACCATTTTCATTTTTTATTAGACATTTTAGCTTATGAGGGAAGTATAGACAAAATAGTAACTATCAACTTTGCTTTAAAATTAGAACATAAAAAAAACTGTTCTATTTTAACTTAATATCCACAATTAAATGGGATAGGCTAACTATTAGAATAACTCGACTAATTCAAATATAAAACTGATTTTATCCATAGTTTTTAGATTTCTTACCAGTAATGCCCATGTGTATATTCTCAAATGCGTCTGTCAATCCATCACATAGCATCGTATCCATCATTTCTGCATTACCTATTTTGACACCATTTCGTAAATTGATAACATGAGGAGAGTTACTCATGCTCTCTTGGCCACCTGCAACGACAATTGAAGAATCTCCGCATTTGATTGACTGGTATCCATGAACCACAGCCCTAGGGGACAATCACCTGTTCTTTTTCATATAATTTAAATAATTTTTATCCTACAAAACTTACTAGTTAGTTGTTTATGTACGTCAAATATATTATAAATAATGTTCATGAATGATTTTGTATTTCAACTCACTTTAGCCCAGATCCACAGAGCATGTTGATAACATGAGCGGGTACACTGATTGGAATTCCAGCATTTAATGAAGCTTGTCTGGCTGGATTTTGACCTTGTCCAGCTGTAAGGGTCTAAAAAATGTTCATTTATGTTATATATTTTTACATGCACATTTAATACTAAAATAATATGTTACTTAAAATAATTAATTACTATAATGTAAAATATTACATTTATTTTTATTTACCTGTCCAATAATCACTTCAGATACATCCTTTGAATCGACATTAGCTCTTTTAAGTACTTCTGAAATAACTATGCTGCCTAATTGATGAGCTTTCAGAGACGACAATGAACCTCCAAATGAACCTAGAATAAAAACATAACCTTAATTTTATTCAATTGGAAACCAAATGAGAATTATGGTCAAAAATTGTTCATTAAATCAAACAAATTTACAAATTAAATATAGCATACATCGTAGTCATAACTCATGACACATCCAAAAAAATGTCTATTTACATTTAAAAATGTCCTGGCTAAAAAGTACTAGGTTACCGTAAACCATAGGTAACCAAATGGTGGCCAGTAGGTGGTTTTTATCTAGCTTGTTGACAAAAATTTCTTTTTTGATGGTGAATTATATGAGGTTGTTATTAGTTTTCATTTGATTTTGCCTTTACTTAATATTTTATTTGGATAAATGTGTAGGTATATTAAATTTTGATGACCCCAAATAAAATTAAAGAAAGTAATTAGTCCCTAAATAAATTTCAAAAGAATAGGTTGGTTAGAGAACAATTTAAATTTTTTTAAATTTTAATGCTAGGTTACGTTAATAATTGATTATGATTTAATAGACCGACCATGGGCCAATAAATTATGTTTAAGGAACCATTGTATATTCGTTAAATGTGATTCTACATGCAACCCAATATTAATATACAAAATAAAAGTAATAACTTTTTTTTAACCATATTTTGATTTAAACAAAAATAAATGCAACTTCAACTATCAAAAATGTATTTGTTGTGTTCAATGTATGCCATTAAATAGGCACTATGTAATAGTAGTAGATATTATGTTGTCCTATTTTCTAAAAACATTAAAATATTTTATCAATAATATAATAAATGTTAGTTGTTATAAAATATATACGACCAAGTGAAATATTAGAAGAGTTCATAGTAATATCTGGTATTGTTTATTAGAATAAGATTAATAGCTATAAAAGGTTAAATTGTTATGTAACATAATTTGAATATTTTAATACAAGTAAGAAATCGTCTTAAGGTTTAAATTATTGCAATAGGTGCTGCTTAAGGTTAGATAATAGATAATACCAATATTTCCTTAGTTTTTGATATAATTGGTTTAAATCTAACAATAATTTACAGTAATTATATGAACTAGATACTCTTGAGTTTAATGATCAAAAATATACATCATAAAATCAACTTGAGTCTTATTGAAATATAACTTATAACCGTAGTTTATCTGGAAATTTATAAACAATAAACATTAAAAAATTAATGGCCCATAAAGGTAATCCATTACATTTTAAAACCTATAAAGCATTTCTTTAATTATATAATTATAGCGAGAAATAAATATTAATAATTGTAGTTGCTAAATAAAATATTATGTACCGATTTTTAAGTAAAATATATGAACAAAATATCTATCAAGATTCCTAATTTAATAACAGGGTAAAGCTATTTTGTCCAACTCATGATTCATTTTTTATGATTAAACATAGGTAATAGGTATAAAATGTAATTTTTTTTTATATAGGTTAATTAAGGTAATTTTCTATTTAAATGACTGTGTTATAAAACCATACAAATACTTTTTCTTCTTGAGATTGTCTCTATGAATATACTATTACTAAAATATTATAATATGCACCCATACAGTGTAAACAATACAATAAATATTAGTGTATGAATTCAAACAGATTTATTAGGTAGACCTATTTAAAATTTTTTTTTTTTTTTTGTTTTTCTTATTGAGTATTAGAATTCAAAGTACACATTTTAGTATTAAACAAACAAAAATATTTTAAAAGAATAGAAAATTAGAAAAAAACAATTTTTAAATTAAAAAAATAGTTCAACTTGTGAACAACAATATTTTTGTAAAAATATTACTTAGGAAATAAGTTTTTTTATTTTCTTCTATTAAAAATTGATGGATAAACAATAACTATAGTAGCATATAAAGTTATTAAAAAATATTACATCATAACTAAGAATTTTAAAATTTTAACACAAGTTAATATTCAAGTAGGTACCTATGTAATTTAGTTAAGCACTTACTCATAACAAGCTTACAACATAAGCAGCATAGATTGTTTTGTTATATATTTACATTCAACTAACAGATAAAAAGATACAAAAAGTAGGTAGAGTAAAATAAAAAAAATACATTTTACTTGTTCACAATATCATTGTATAATTTTGGTAGTTTATTAAATAAAACACTTATTAACTATAATTATTATTTTTATTTTAGATAAATTGTTAATAAAAAAAAAAAAATAAGGTTCATCAAAAAAATTTAAAGAACAATTCTAATATATTTAAGGTTTAAAAATGCAATAACCCACTTAAAATGTTTTAAATGCTTACCTAACGGTGTACGGACGGCAGATACAATATATACTTCATTAGCCATTTTAATTGAGGTATTAATTTAGACTATTGAAACCTCAGTTGTAAACTTTTACGTGTCCTACACAAGACTATTTGAATTGCATTGAAATGTACAGATATTTATGTAAAAAAAAATTAAGATAACAATTAAATTACACTTAATTACTGTAAATGAGTAAAACTAATCACATTTAAGACTAATTGACAAATTATAAAATTAAAAATATAAATAATACTGCTATAGGTAGGCGCGCCCTAGTTACTAAGCTCGAAGCACTAAGCGTCTAGGAACTAGTAGGTATTTAAAACTTAAAAGACAAATATAGCGATGAACAAAAATTTAAAACGGCGTGGTATCACACACGTCATCAAATGTGATAACGTTATAACAACTTTACTGTTAGTAGTTGATAACAGAGAATCTTATCATCAAAATATACACAAGCGATAATAATATGTAAAATTATCGTATCGGCCGCTGTTCGCGACAATGGTTAACATGGGTTATATCAGACGGTTTGAGTGAAAATATTATTTTTTATCGTACGGTCGGTAGGAAGTGGGAACCAAAGACATCGATCGCCCGTAACAATTTCAACTATTTGCTTAATTGTAGCTGCTATTGTCATTATTAATTTTTAAGTTTTTTGCCGGACCGCGTCATAATACGCATTTTCTCATCGGTATTCGTTGTTGTCGTTGTAGCCGACGATTATAAATGCCGTGAGCGGAACACTGACGTCTCTACTATCAGTACGCTTAGTCGTCGTCCGTTTCGATATTATATCTCGTGTGGCGGCACTGCCAAAATTTCTGGACCAGTCAGTATCGAAAAATGGCAGAGTTCGTCAGGGTGACTTCCAATCCCTCGATAAATTCAGGTAAATGCAGTTAAATTATAATTATGTACGATGTCTGTCAACTGTCAAGTAGGGTCGCGGACGTAGGACGTGATGCTTCGATGGCGGCGGACGGCCGGAGCGGGAGTCCGCAATGCGGACGCCCGTCCGCCGCCGCCTCCATGGTCGGGGGTACACTTATCAGTACGAATAATACTGAAAGGCAGCAGTAATGTCCATTGCTCGACCCTCAGGTCTGCTGAGCCTTCTTAAGCTATTGCTTCTTAACGGCCGCGACCCTTAGGCAGCGGGACCTTTGCGCGTTCCCCAGATGGAATGCTCAGCGATCAACCTCCAAACTATAGGTTGCCCAGGGAGACTTCCCCACGGTCCCGACGTACCCTTAGCTGCTTTCCCAGTCTACTGTCTAGGAATGTCATTGGACCACCTCCTAATACCTAGAAATGTTTCATCGGTTTTCACCCCCAGACAGGATAAAATATGTGAAGTCAATGCTATTATTGTAGAGAGTAGACATTCAATCAAAAATAAGATGTAGGTACAGAATTATTCGGATCAAGGTTTCGAAATTCCTGCTATTCATAACAACACTCGTTTTGTACAATGTTTTCTAGTCCCTTAGTAGTCCCCTTTCTGTAATGAATCTCAATTTTTTTTTACCATGCTTAGTTTGTAATTATTATGTAATATTTTGTGTTAATACTTAATCGCACAAATACAGTCACACACAGGTGTACTATTAACTGTAACCATAGTAACTTTATAGTCAACATTTAATTTACCTAACTGGACGTGCGTAGGCGTGTAGCATATATAAATTTAAACAATAGTGCAATAGTGCATATATTATATTTTAGTCATTGTATAGACGTATAGTTGGTTTTAAACTTCATAATTATTTTAGAATGACTTAGTAAAATTGGTTTTATTAATACATTTAATTAAATTATCATTCCATAGCATATGACGTACTTTGAGTATTTATACATCAAAAAAAGGTTATACGGTATTCCTACTTAAATATAAATATTATAGAAAAAAATAACTCAATGTCTGCTGTAAAATTTTAATTGAGTCGATAGTTTTAAATACAGTGTATTATATTATAGAAAATAGAAATGTATGTATTAGTGGTTATACTAATTTGTATGGATAATAATAAAGTCTATGTAGAAACCTCAGTCTGAATTTATTCTTACCCATTATTATATTTCTGTATACTGCTAAGAGATTAAGTGTTAGGTAGGTCCTACTTTTTGTTTATTAATTATACATGTTTCATACATTTTCTTCATACGATAATAATAAAAACAATATATTTTCTGAGTACTGTTATTCTGAAATATTGTAACTTGATAATAGTACCTACATATTTTTAAATTTAAATTTTTGTTTTTTTTTATCAAAACATTTTGTATTAATATTTTTTTTTTGAATCAATGAGTGAACAATTTTCTTTTTTTCTTTTAAATACTTTTTATAATTTATATTAAAGATCTTATCCATAAAACTTTGAAGTAAAAATGTATTTCAATCATTATTAGTTTCATGAAATTATTAAAGTGTGATCTTGATAATTAAGTAGGTATGTACTTAAAAATCATAAATATTTCAATTACATTGATAGGTGTGTAGTATGCGCATATACAAATGTTATTGGTAGATTAAAATAACACATTTTTATGAGTGCATGTACCCATTTAAACTAAGCTTCTCTTTTCATTTATCATTATTTATGTATTAATTTGTTAAATGAAAACTTTTTAAACCAATATATGTATCAAAAGTACAAATATTAAGAGGATGTCATACCTGTATTGGTTGACTTTGTCTAACACATAGCACCAGAATATGGTTACAGTAGTTTGAATTTTGAATTTTGTGTTGTTAGTTTAAATATTAAAATGATTTATTAAATCCAAATTTAAGAACCTAATTTGTGTTCTCTCATTGTTTTTTTTTTTAGTATGTTAAATATTAAAATTAGAAAATGCTCATAATTTGGTTAAAAATTATATACTTATATGTTTAATTAAAAGTCAATTCACATTTCACTCTAATTTTAAAGGTAACAACACAGAATTGGAATTGCTGAATGCAAATCTGCTGTAATCTCCATGTATTTTATAAGACAAAGACTACTTTGCAGGTACAACTTCTTTTTAAGAAATTGAAGATACATTTAATCTGAAAAACACAATTAAAATACAACGCTGATTGTTTTTACCAATACCTATAACTTGCATGATCATTTTTAAAAAATAACTAGTTCTTAATCTTTATTTTCCAATGATTTCATTAAATTTGTTATTTCAGAAATAATTAAATTTACAAATTGTATTTTAAATACAAATAGAGATATCAATAAATTTTAAATATTTCATTATGTGTCATGAAATTAATTTTTCATATAGTTATAGCTTATATTTAGTTTGTATTATGTTTAAATAATGGACTTACATAATTGATATGTCATAGCAGAAAAATTCCTTAATTTTATTGTGTTATGATAGAACAAATTCAACCTATGAATATACTTTGAGAATTTTTTTAAAGTACCTAAATGTCCAACTAAATTTGAAGCTTAACTAATTGTAAAAGTATTCTGTCCAAAATTATGTTTGATGCAGTTGGCTATTGGGCAAAACTTAAACCTCAAATGGAGTATAATATATATAATACTGAGATACTAATGAGTTTCATTGAACAAGGATACTATACCCTGTTTCAAAAGAGTGTATACCAATTGTGAATCTAATTTCCTTATAAAATGTCTATGGTTTTAAAATTATTATATGCCTACAATGTATATTATGTTGGTCTCAGTATATACCACTAGTCACTACTTCATAACTAGATAAACAAATAAATACTTGCCTTACATATTTATTTATCTATGTTCAATTTATCTTTGTTTATTTACCATATATAAGGCATGTATTAGGTACCTGATAAATTATGACTGTACATACTTGACATTGTAATAAACCACATTCTAAAGAAAATGTTTAATAGGTGTCAATTTTGTTATTTAGAATGTTAAAGTTTGTGTTAAAATTTAAGTTAACTATGTATATTGTATAGGATATTCTTATAATTGGTCATAACAGTTACATTTTATAAATTGTTTTTTTTCTGTATTATTTATCAGGCAATACAATATGTCATTCCTTCAAGAAATGCCCTCCAAGTCATTAATAAAAAAAATGCATACTACTTTCTGTTCTTCATTTCTAAAGTATTGAAAATGTACATTTTTAATAGTATTAATAGGATTACATGTGTTCTGTCTTAATGTAATTCACATTTTAAGAGTACTTAATGATTAAGTAATACATTAAAAATAAAATAAAATTTTTAAATGTATGATCTTTTTAGTTTTCTAGATGTAGTAAATACTTAAATAATAAAATTTCACTCCAAGGAAGCTACTTTCTTTAAAACAATCATGTGGCATATCATATAATATTATCAACTCGTATGCTATTTTGATCAATAACATTACAGATTGTATATTAACAAAAATGTATTAAGTATCTTACTACACTTAGCTTTAATAATATTCATGCAGTTATATTGCATCATTTTCATTACTTCATATGATTCATTTTAAATATTTTACCTTATCAAGTTATAAAAATGTTTTGTTGCAATATGCATATTATCTAATTCATAAACGTCATTATCCATTGGCCATATTTTATCCAAGAGATTTAGTCTTACTTAACTTATAAATAAGTGCAAAATGACAAATATTTTTTTTCTATGTACATTATATTAATAAATAATAATATTCAGTGCACTAATATTATCATACATTTATAAATGGAATCAGTTAATTATTAATGATCAGGTAACTGGGATCCTCAAAATCTATATTTTATTTGAAATTCATGCATTTGTGACTTAAATGTATTTAAATATAATTCTTAACTAAAATGTATAAATATGTTTTAAGTTTAATAGTGTGCCTGTAAAGTATAAAAATAAAATAAAACATTAAGGTTTAAAAAGTTTGTGCTATACTTCATAGAATGTAGTATAGATTAATTGACAGTATCGTTCAATTCTTACCATTATTTGATTAGTTCTTTGCATGTCTAGTGCCATTATTACATAAGGTCGTAAAAAACACGCCTTTATGTTTGGCTTTTAACTGATTTTCTGTTATTACTATTTTCAGTGTTTTATACATATTATTTTTGTGTTAGTTTTTCACTATTTTTCAAAATGAATGTGCTAACAACTTATAAGTTACAATACTGGTTTGATTGAATAATGTCAAAATAGAAAAACATGTTGGTGTGAAATATATTAATACCTATAACTTATACCGGGTGATTCTTTTATTGTTTCATAAATATCACTTATTATTTCAAAAAGTATAAATGTTTTTAAAAAAAAAAATTTACATTTTTTAATACCTACTTTTTCAATAACAATCAATTTTAATTTTTTATTCCTAAACAGAATATTTTGATACATACAAAATACATTCTGAATGAGTAGCTTATAAGTGATAAGTATTTAAAGTTTTTGATGAGTGGTATAATACTGTAGTGGACCAACATTTTGCGGTTTAACCGCTTAGCACTCCACTCCACACATCTAAACTTTAAATACTTATAAAGTTATTACTCATAAGTTACTCTTTCTAATTTTGATTTGTATGTATCAAAATACTAAGAAAAATATTTAGAATATGAAATTAAGACTGCATTGTTGTTTAAAAAATTAAATTTTTTTAAAATGTTCAGGAAAAAAATTAAAATATACAAAAAAAATGTTTGTGTTGCTTTTTAACCGCTAGACCATCCAAAAAAATGTATAATTTTTGAAATAATGAAATTTCACCTTTATGATTTTATATGTAATTGTACAGTCAACCCCAAAAATCCCAAAATATTAATTAACATAAGAAAATATGATTTTTACTTAAATATTTTGTCACCTTCGATGTTAAAAAAATCTTCACTATTTTTTATCAAACTTGATATCCTCCCGATTTTGAAGAAAATATAAAATAGGTAGTATTCTTCGTAATGTACAAATTTAGCCTGCAGGCTGCATAAATACATACTATTAAAGGAATTAACTATTATTAGAAATGCCTATAAAGAAAAATATAATTAATATAATTATGCATAATTTGTTGACTTATGTGAGCATATTAATTTTAAAATGTACGAAAATTATCTATTTAGATATACCTGTTAAGGTTAATTGTTTGACTGCTTTTATGGCGTATAAATTATGTATTAATAAAATTGTCATAGTGGGCAAAATTATTTTAAATATTTTATATATTTATTTTATTATATAAAAATGATTATTTGCGTATTCCAATTAGTTTATAAAATGTTTAATAATAAAGTCTTGACATTATAGACAACTCTTCAAAGCCCCTCTCAGTAGTTCCTCGGCCACCGTACTGTTCAAACGTTTTATGAAAATTGTCTTGTATTTAACTATACTGTTTCTTAAATTCTAAAATCAATTTAAACCTCGACTTGAACGATATGTATTTAATTTTGTAATTAAACTACAGTTTTAGTTATTACTTATTTTTTAAACATGAAATTGAACCGCTCTTTTTATTCTTTTCATTCCGGTGTGTTTTTTGATTTTAAGAATCCAAACGATCTTGCACAAGTCTCAATTCAAGGTAATTTTTTTTAGTTTAAATAATAATGAAGTTTGGTCCTTATAGTGAATTTCAATGATTTTTTTATAATGCTTATCATTAAATAATGATCTGTGTTTTCCACATTTCAAAATTATACGTTTTCACTGATTGAATCACTGATTTGAACAATTATTTTATGTAATATTAAGACTATTGATATTAATATGTAAATACGAATTCGGTATTTAAGTTTTCACGGTTTTTAGTAATTACAGAACTTCATAACGAGCCAGTACATTTTGATATTATTTCGTTCAATTGTTTAAAAATGTAAATCGTTTAATATTTTAAATGATGTCAGCGAAAAACCTGTTATCTCGTCACACACATTTTCTTATAGCGAATCCACTTTTTTTCAGTTGTACCCAAACGTTTTAATTAAGTAACCATAAAAATACTTAGAAAGTAACTTTTTTCAACATTTAAACCATTAATGAAGATATGAGTATAATTTTTTATTAACTTCAATGGGTAAAATTATTTAAAAAATGTAATATTTATAAAAGCTTTGATAGAACCCTAGATTAATTTATGTAGGTACTGCGCTTGACAGAGAATAAGGATAGGGAACTTATAATATTTATGTATACGTTTAGGATTTAGTAATAAAATAAGTTTTTAACTATTATATTGGTCGACTCGAATGTAATTAAAAATCTACGTACTTAACTATATTTTTTTCAATAATTATGACACATTTTTCTTTGCGTCATTAACTTAAAAATATATATAAAATAATAACATGTATCAATGCGTTTGTTTTCATCGTCACAACATTGTTGTGTTACCTACAGTAAAATTTAGGAAATATACTTTAAAACAGCCGGACTCACCGTTGCCTATTTTACGTGTTCATATGCGTACTTCCGGTATAGTTATTGTACATATTATATTTTATTTGAATTGTGTAGCGCAATACACTCGTACCAGTTTTAATTCAACTGTTCAGTAATGTTCATATACATCTAAACATAATCGTGCGTTCTTCTGTTATGAACTTGTTCTTTGTAAGTTTATTTTACTTATTTATCACTGTATTTTACTTTATTATTTTTTAATATTTACTAAATACTTATTAGTTATTATTTTTTAATATTTACTAAATACTTATTAGTTATTATTTAAACAAAATTTTCCTTTTAATATTAATTATTTTAGCATAACTGATAGATGATAGTGTTAACGACAATTTCGTGTCTTCTATGTTGTCTTCTTTAGTGCTTATTTAGTTTCCAATTCCTAGATCTATTTTTACGATTTGTCTTTGTGCTCCATAAGGCAATGTCAACCCTTACTAATCCAGACATTTATTTTAAGATTTCTTGTGGACTATATTTATATATATACAAACAATCTACTTAAGATGTGTGACTAATGTAGATGATCTTTCTCTGATTTTTACCCATACATTATAACGATAATGCGTATTTAATAATAAAATATTATCATTATATAATTATATATTACAAATCATGCTAGTAATAATATAATATTATAATCTAATCATTTTATAAAACATAATTAAATATAAACATAATACTATGTGTAGACCAGCTTATTATTTAGACAATCTAAATTTTAGCTGCCAAGTTAGTCGTTTTATCCTTCTATTAGTTCTATTATATAAAAAAAAATATTGGCGTATTTGTATTTTAAGAATAAACTAATTTTATGGTAAAAAAAAACAATACAAAACAAATATAATAAAAATGATATGATATTATTTAAATATCTATTATACTGTAATAAATTTATGTATTAATAATATATATACTTAGTACTTAAAAATAGGACCATATTATATACTATCATATGTCAATCCATTTCACGTTTTAAATTTGTGAAGTTCTATTCCATTTACTAATTAGTAATTATTCAAAACGGGTGTTTGTATAGGCGTATGCTATAAGCTACATTGTCTTAATTTAAATGAATCATTAGGTTGAGATTAATCCATAATATATTATACTATAATCAGTTATTAATATCTGTTATTTACTATTTCCAAAATTATATATTTATACATCATACATTTATTATAAGTTCTAGTCGATAACTGTTATTCAAATCTTATAATTCTATGCAAATTTGCAACATAAATGTATTCAAATAGGTACTCATTTTTTTAAACTTTTATTGATGCATACATAAATTACATATTAAATTCGTTAATCAATTTTCATTTTGAAATTATTTACCACTTAGTAGAGATAACATTCATAAAATTTATTTTTAACCATCTACATACGTTTTTGATAGGTACATAATATACATATTATATGATTATTTGTAAAAATAGCATTATTCAACACTAATTTATTATTTATTTATATTTATTATTTTTAACTACTATATCACTATATTTTTATCAGTCATTAGTATAATAATCCTTCCGAAGGATTCTTTTGTCTTGTTTCCCATAAACCATTGATGTTATTTTAGTTGTTGAGTAGAGCAATGAATTAATTGATTTTACAATAACGGTAATCATGTTTGTCATTGTCTTTTGGAGTAGAAAAAAGCTTCAATATTCAACTTTGAGACTATCAAATTTTCAATATTTTTCGAAATAATCGCGATACACAAAAAAAAAATACGGAAATAGATAACCTTAGATATTTTTACCAAATATTGTATTATTTATAAAAACATTTTCTAAACATGATATAATTCTCAAAATACACATTTTACCCTTTTTGAGCCATTTATGGAAATTTAAAATGTTTGACATTTTTGTATTTATATTGAAATTTCTATTGTAAACCGAAAGTCTTGAATATAAACACGCTAGTCCCTGATTAGTTGTTTTGATAATAATTTGTCCGAATCCCAAAAAGTTGCCAAGTATTTTGTATAGTTAGCATTTTTATTTAATACAACCCTTGAAAATTAAATGACAGATTCATCGACTGTTTTTCTTAATCACAGGAAATTTAAAAAAAAAGTTAAAGCCATCACACACATTTTTTTATGAGCATTTTTCCATTCTTTGATGCTATTCGATATTTCAAAGCGAATTATAAGCGAATTTATAATTTAAAAAATATTGACTTCGCAAATTTAAAACATTCCACTGTTATTAAAATTATAACTTTTTATACACAGTTAAATTTTCAAGAAAATGCATTGAAATAGAGACAGACACACAGTAACCGTTTAGAATCGTTTTTCGTATGCAATGATTAATCATTGAATTCGAATTAAACACATCCATTACAGTGAGATTACTCAATGACGAGGAAATATACCCGAAATCATAGAGTGATTTGCGCACTTTTTTTTATTGTTGTATAGTTAGAGTAAATTTTGTGGGTACAAAAAAAATTCATCCAAATATGATTGTTTAATATTTAATTTTATGGTTGTTGCTAATTATTTTGTAAAAATTTTAATTTACTATATAAACACATTAAAACAAATATATAAACATGTATTTTCTGTGTTATTTACTTGCAAATTAAATTGATTTTTTGGAAGCCCCTTTAACTGAAGTGGTAATAAGGTTCTGGTGGTTAATATTTATAGAATAATTTACTTTTACATATATTTATACATTTTAATTTCTTTGGGATTAATCTTGCCAATATCATTCTCTTATAATAAAATGTAAATTAAAATAATTTCCTACCTAATATAGGTATTAGTTACTAATTATTTAATTGGGTTTTAAAATTAATTTATGCATCATTTAATCGGTAAAAAATTGTCAATCTCGAAGTTGGTCAAGTCTGGTATTTACATAATATAGTGCCCATTTTTCCAGCCTTTTAATAAAAACTTGATGTTGAAACATTTTATTTGTATAAATGTATAATTCCATGGATTTCTGAGTGTTGTCCGACTATAAATTTGAAATCACTCCCTTCCTGGGGTCTACTGCCTACCATTAATACTATATAATTATGAATTATTGTTATCCCTATCATTTAATCTATTTTCTACCCTTTATATTATGATTCACATGTATTGCCAATTTATTTATGTATGCATTTTTTTTTCAGGTGAGTAATCCATTAAATTACACTGTAAATGAAGTATAAGTAAGAAAATAGTTTGAATATGAATCATGCTCTCACATTTGTGTTACAAATGGATTGGGTATCAGATAATCAATACAATCAGAATTGGAGTAAGTAAATTTACATTATGCTCGATGTTAAATTATAAATGTCATAACAAAAGGATATAAAAGGTAAACAAATTTAATATGGGTATTTAATAGGTTCAGTTACAATCTTCAGACGTCAAAAATGTTTGTGTTTGTATTTATATATTTTATTCACGTGGTTCGGGGTTCTATATAATTCAAACATCTTCTTTAGTTCAAGTTTCACTTTCGTGTTCATCATATCATGACAGAACAATAATTTGAATATCCTTTATTCTTTTTATAAATTAATTTGTAAAATATGCGTCAATCATGGTGTATTACGACATTTGAAAAGGATATATCTTTAGAAAGTGTCCCAGTTTAATTGTAGAAAATCGAAGGTGTCGATGAAAAGCGTGGTACATAAAGGTGATGGACCGTAACTGTGTCCAATCATTTCGAAGTATCCCACTGTTTTCTACACAATTTTCACTTTTCAAAGACATGGAAATATTGTTGGTTGTTATAATCTTATATTTGTATACATAACTAACCATTTTATTTGCACTATATTAGGCAGGTATTTAAGTTTGAAATTGTTAATTAAATTGTAGCTCATTGATAATTTTGATGAAGAGCCTTTATTTATGCCTCATATAATGTGCGGTCTTTTTAAATTAATTTATGCATCATTTATTGTTACAATCGTTTTAGTGAGTGGTTTTAAATGTAAATTGTAGTGAAGATTTAGAATTAGAAAGTATATAAGGATGACCTCAGTACGTGATGTCAAAATAAAAGTTAAAGCTGTGTTGTATTACGTTATTTCTACTGTTATCTACATGGATATTTTCTTATAGATATTTACATCTGTCGGCTATTTTTTTTTTCGTGTCTTATATTCTGACCTCATTTCCTGGCGTTACTGGTTTGTAGACTTCCCCAACCAGACTGACCAGGGTCAGGGTCATGTTCATGTATCTTATGTCCAAATGAAGTGATGAGTAATAATCGGCGTCTTGTTGCTATATAATGTTGATACATACAGCGGGAAATCACAACTTCTATTAATTTATAATATATTAAAAGTCTATTGTTTATTCTTATATATTTTAAGTTTCAAAGCAATACTGATTAACTATTACTTTTGATTTAAGTTACCATAATATATTATTTTTAATTAATTAATAAAAATAAAGTAGATATAAAAGTAAATACATATACTTTTGTAGTGGATATTTTTTTTTATAACTACTGTCAAAACTCGAGTTATGGATCCAATAACGAAATTTTGATATCACTTATTATATAATTATTTAATTTAAACTCGTGAAACCAATTTTTTAAAAAATGAATACATTCGCATTTTCTTACAAAAAAGTTGTTTCCCAAAACGATCAACTTTTATATTCTATTTCAGGTTATATTAAGATATGGATGAAATTACTATAATATTATATAGGTACCTATATAATACCTATCTTACTAGGTATTATGGATAATATTAGGTATATTATATTAATATCGTAATTACAACAATATCTAATACTCTCTATTTCCTTTTTTTTTTCTCGTCAAAAATTTGGTTACTATTTTTATGGTTAAAAACGCGAACTCGGATTTGAAATATCATGTACACTTTAAAATATTTTATATTTTGACATCATAAATACCACTACTGTGTTATTATGTACTTGAAATCGTGAGAGTCTAAATTGCTCGTCTCTTTAGTAACATTTATTACGAGACTTGATGTATCAATTACTATGGTTTTTTGTGTAAAGATTAAAATGAGAATCCCAGATAGGTTACCTATGAACTTGTGAATATTTCGAAATATTATGATATCACGAAAAATGTATTCACGCGCAGATGATACGCTCTAAGTGCAACAATAATAATCGGTCATATATAATGTTTATAATAAAAGACCATTCCTTTCGTGTTTATCACATATATAATAATCATTTTGAACAATAATTACCACTCGTTCCCGTTTAAAAAACAAAAAAGGCCTTAAGTATTAATTTTTATTGTATTAATCATGTGTTAGTAGTAGGTACTCAATCGTATAATAAACGTACCTCTTATTTTCAAATTATGCATCGCAAAATCGGTTAGCGTTTTGAAAGCAATCATCAAAACTACAATATAGGTACATACATCAATATACATCAATCGGCTGCAGAGTTATACGTCCCCTCCAGCCGCGCTGCCGGCGGAATGTTAGTTTCTGCACTGGTTTCAGGCTTCAGTAGGTTAGTAAGTGTCGTTCGTGCTACTCAGTCGCCAGTCGCTCTGCCGCTGGTAATCCGGCCATGCGATTCAGGAGCCATTACACTATCAAATTTCAATCGATTCGCACGTGCGTCGTTAGTAAAATGTGTTATATAGGTATATACGTATGTATATAAATAGTGTTCTAATTTTATTCGTGCGAAATATAATGTGGTTTACGACGTGACATGGTCAACGGATTTGACTATGGCGGGTCTATTGAGGGTACCACATTACCGGCATAGTGGCGAGGATAGCAGGCGAACCGGTCCCGAAGAAGGGATCGATAATTTGTTACTGGTGCCTGAGAGTGTGCTTGATATGGATGGCAATCAACTTAGAGACGACTTGAACGGATTAAGATTTGCATTTCGAAAACAATATCTGCAGGCGGATCTCGGGCCCCAGGGAAATATCTGGATATGTAAGGTTCACAATGATGTATAATGCACATTATATAGTTGTACACGTTTATTTCTGTTATAATTTTGCTGGGTTGCAATTCTACATTATAAATATAATAAGATACTGTTTTGTTACTGTGGTTGTCTTTTTAAAATGGTTGGTACCTCTAAAATATTTATGTGTCGAACAGATATTTACTATCATATTATACATGTATAGTATCAAATCGATGAATATTTAATCAATTATGGGGCTTGACCTAAATTATTTTTATTATTAATATTATTATGTGTATGTATATATCGTATATTTTTATTGAACGTATACAACTTGTAAAATGGATACTTACTATATTTTAGTTTTTTATTTTATAATGTGATGGAATTGTATACTTAATTCAATACATTAAAAAATAATTCTCATGTATGTATGTAAAATGTGTTAACATTACCACACCCTTTGACTACGATAAAACCCATTTAGGTAATTAGTTTAAAAAAATTCATAATTTTATTGAAAATGGTCATTTATAGGGACATGGTTTTCATTATGTTTATAAGATAATAACATAATATTAACTAATGTATTTACAATTTTTAATTTATTCCTTTTATCTGGTATTTTGCTTAAAAAAAAATGTTTGTGATAATATTTCTAAGTTGACTGATTTATTAATCTGTTGTTATTATGTTATCGTTTACCTGGTACAAAGACGATGCCAACTGATTAAGATGTTTATTTATCTAAGTATATCTAACAAATTCCTATGGCATGTAAAAGATCATGTTAATTTAATTTTGTCAATATAACTTTATGTTATAAGGACATCAAACTCTACCGTTATTAATGATTAGCTTTAAGAGGACGCCACACCCACATGCGTTGTCCCTTCTTACAAACGTACAACAAACAAATTTGTTATCTGTAGAACCAATTTTGTATTGTTAGATCTAATATTTGAGTGAATGAATTGACCTATGACCAAACTTAAAGATAATAGAACATCATGATTCCGATCTCGTTGGTTTTTTGCAATATTTTAGTTTTTAAACTTGGTACTAGCATTGTTATATTTTATATTCTCATACTTATAATAACTCGCTTAAACATTTAAATATCGTAAAATACGAATGTACATTTTAAATTGTCTACGTTTGAAAGCAGAGACAACACATGCTGGTGTAACGTCCTCATAAAATCAACTAAAACCCATACTTATTTATATTGAACCCGATTACCCGAATTTAATGGTACGAATATGTTGTTATTGGCAAATTTAAGCAACGTACAGACACGGTTTGATGATTACTTTTTTTCCAGCCGACAGATTTTTCGAATGGACGTTTTTCTTTTTTTTTTTAATGACTAAGGTATAAAAACGTTAGCCGTGAATTCTTTTTTATTTATATAATTTTTATTTAGAGATTGACACGTACACCTATTGTTAATATTTAGGCCGTATCGTGCAATAAACCTATTTCAATGACCATACCAAGAATGTTCTAATTAACTAAAAATCATCAGATACTATTTGAAATCGATCGTGGTTATCTTACTACCTATTTAAAATCACAAATATATTTTGAAACTTACTTATTGTAGGATGTAATAGTTTTAATTTCGTCTGGATTTTTTTGTATTGAACAATAAATTATAATAGTGGGATATACTTAGGGGTTCGGCGTCAACATGTAGTTTCATTACCTACACTTATATTTTCATTTAATTTACAGTTTTATGCAATTTAAACATCTATGCAATATTGTGACATTAAGAACAAGGCTTATTATTTTAGTTATAAACATAAAAAGTATTTAAATAATTAATTTTATAATGAGACTAAAGTTAAAAAAACAAAACTATAAATATGTAGGTATTTACTAAACTGTATTATTTTTATTTTATGATTGACTACTCCAGTAGCAGTTCTCGAGAACAATTGACTGAACATATAAAAATGACGCAATTCGCACAATCGTGTAATTACAGTAATTTGGCCAGTGAAAGTGTAACTATGCCACATTACATTACAGTTCATAACAATATTCCCAATTCATAAGAAAAAAAAGATTTAATATTTTGTAACCATCGCAAAAATAGTGTTATATCAGCTCCCGGATTTCTAAAAAATCTTAGTTTTTGTCATGAAAAGCAACAAATAGTTGATAACTTGCAATAGTTAAATTTGTTAAGGTATTTTATCTAGCCTTCAACTCCTATACAACCTTGACATTGAAACCCTGGAGATTCTGAGGCATCTAATTATTTTCATATTTATATGCATGTATTAGTTGTTGAATGTAACAAAGAAATAATAATAATACAGTATCCACGTGCGTTGTTTGGATAGAAAATTATACACATTAGTTTCTTAAAAAAAATATGATCTAAAACTACACGGGTTTTGATTTGTTTAGTCGAAATGTATCAAGAAATCTATTGATCTTATAACGATTTTACTTTGGTCTGTTATCACTCTTTTGGTTACACTGAGTATACTAGTATATGGTCTAAAATTTCAAGAATATCTTAAAACATTACTCCTACCATTGCACTAAATAAATTATAAATTGTTATTGTATTTTAGTATTTTTTCTGATTATGTCTTAATAACATTACCTACCTACTGATAACTTCGCAGATATGAATGGTTACATGAAGGGGTTCTCATAGAAAAAGTTTGAATTATATCTTCAACTTTTTAATAACTTGGGTAAATAAAAATATTTCTCCAATCGTTTTTACTTTTGTAATTTTTTCCGGTTTTTTATATGATGCGATTTATACATTTAACTTTTAAGGCCTAAACAATATTTCATATATTTTATATATTTATTTTACGAATTTGATTAGGTACCTATTACCCTAATAAAATTAAGCCACTCTTAAAAAAAGAATTCTCAGAATTAAAAATCATTATCATAATATTATGACATTTTAATAATTTATCATGTTATTTATTTAGTATGAATGAAAATGATTAGGTGTTACACTTAATGCAAACATATTATTAAGATATTTTCCAATAAAATAAATTAAAACGATTTAACAGAAGAAAGTTCAGGAGATTAATTAAAATAATGAATATTAAAATTTAAACTACGTTCAATAAATATGATTAACTAAGGAGAATTTAATATTTAAAAAATGATCATTTTTATAATATTAATATTTGTTTTAGAAAACCGTAAATTATAAAAATCTGTAAAAAAAAATAATGAGCGTTCTAGAGAAGCAAATAAACCTAACCTAACCTAGCCTTTTTCCATCCCGCACTTCACCGTAGCCAGACATGAAATAACGTTTACTTAAATATTGTTTGTAATTTAGATATTTTAGATGCAGTAGATTTGTTTTATAATTTTCATTTATTATAATTGATCTATTTATAGTTTTGTTTTGAAAAAGTTAATTTGGTGATATTATTACTTAGTCATGATAATGATATAACTAAAGGAGATAAAATATGTTTGTATATTCGTTGGTTAACCATTGTTTTTACATTTAAATGTAGGTATATAATATTTAAAACATAATGCGCCAATGAACAAGTGACCAATCTTATTTATGTCTCCACACTTTTTTTGTGATACTAAGTTATAATTGTTATTTTTATACCTATGCATATTATTCATACTTATATAATAATTATTGTATTTCATAAACGCGGTGAACAGTGTGTTGTATTATAAATTCAATTTTTTCCTGTAATGGTAGATTAAACTGTGAAAAATTATTGTTGTTATTAAAAAAAAAAAACTATAAATTATATAGCAGGTACTCCTCTTTCATATCGTTACATTTTTTTAAGTTTAATTGTTGGTCAATGACCACTTGTCATTCCTGGTGGTACAGGTATGTACTGTTGTATTTGATCCGGAAGGTCATTGGAATTCATCATCGTCTCATGCGTGAGTTCTTCGGTTGTAGAAATATTTATTTACTTGACTTTGGATTAGTTTAGAGTTTAAACGCCATAACTACCAGAATATATTGAATCGTTTTTACGGATCCTTACGGCATAATTGCACTGTGCAATCAATCCGTATAAGGTATTTGAATTCTACAATATTAACCGTTAATTTTTTCCTCGCCACTTTATTCATACATAGTTGATAGGTATATAGTATATGCATACAACCATTTGACCTCGTTTTGACAAGACATAAGTAGAATATAAAATAGTATTATCTGTGGTTATTGACATTTAAATTTAAATTTACGTTATGTTTAAATGTATAATATATTAGTACGATTAATATGTTATTTGTCTTAAATATGCACCATATCATTTTTCTTATCATAATTGCAATTAAAAATTGTTGTCCCTTAGTGCTCCATTTATATGTGCATCTGCCATCTTAGCTATTATATTTTATAGAGAAAATTATTATATTCATCTATGATGTGATCGTTTATTCATTTGAAATGCATTATATTATTAAGAAAGCTGCATCTAGGACACATGACGTGTAATGTCTACGTAAAGGTTATAAAAGAATATATAGTCTGAGTGAGCATCACTAATGTGAAAATATATACCAAAGATATATAGGAGAGTAAAAAGTGAAAGTTTGGTGAATATCAGGATAATTCAGGACCATTATTTTATTTTTATTATTAGGTACCTATTATAGGTGTTTATACTCGTATATATTATAGTATACATTATATTGGTACCTCTTTAAATACTGACATTCTGAGGTTAACAATGTAATTTAAGCATTGCCCATTTTAATTGGTATAATTTGGCAATTCGAGTAGATAATATAGATGTATTGCTACTTATATAATATAGTATATAATTTACACGATACATGACATTTATATTAGAAATAAGATTTGAATTAAAAATGTAAAGTATAGATGACAATAGAACTATTAATCTCTTTTTTACATAATACACAAATGAGAAAAAATAAAACTTCCCTAAATTAATGTCATCATTTCATCGCTACAGTACGTGTCATACATAAACTATACACATTTTCGTCTGTACAGCACTTATAAAATATTATATAAAATCCTCAGGATTTTCCATAATACAATGTATTACAATAAACTTCCGAGGGTATCGAAATACTAATATAGTTCTTATTGTTTATACTTTTATTAACAATAAGGGTGATGATATTTTTGTCTTTAAAATAATTATATATAAGTACATGATATAAAATTTAATTTAATTTAAAAATATAACCATTTCATAATGTATTTAAGCCAAACTGATATGCATGTATGTAAGATAGTAAATACATATCATGTGGTAGATTCGTAACGTTAAATTTGCTCGCTTTACGTAAAAATATACATTTAGGCAGGCATCGAATTACGCCTATTGGTGGAGATAATTTTCTTTATTAATTGTCAGTCATAAATGTATTTGCGTTTATATGCATTTTGTAAACGTTGATGCATTTTTTTACTATGGAATAACCATACAGATTCTTGAGTATAGTAATGAATGTTGTTAGTATAAATTAAATATTTGATGGCCCTACTATACAAAATATTTAAGATAGTTCTATAATCATCTTTTTGAGTTTATATATTTTTTATAAGCTACAGTAGCTACAATTTAGTAATCCTTGAGAATGGAAAGTATAAATAAAAACAATAAAATTTGAAATTGTTAATAGATTATGGCCTATAGGTATAAATGTATACAATAATATAAGTATATCCAAATAAATATATTTTATACGATGGTGTTTAGATAAGTCTTTAGTTTGGAGTTATATAATGTATCTTAAATAGCATTCCAAAATATAATCGGTACTATTTTGTGGATATCGTGCGCCGCCGTGGTTTAATTAATTATATTTCGTTTTGATATTTAAATTGTTGACGATTATTATCCCTCGCAAGTACGTAATATTACGGTTTTTTTATTTCATGTTAGTATTGCCTCATTTGATAGGTAAAAAAATTCCAAGGAATTTTTTTCCGAGTATATAAAAAAAAGGAAATCGTTGTACGTCCAAGAACGACTTGTGATTGTGTATAGATAAAAATGTACACCTGCTATAATTCTATATGTAGCATTCGATCGATAACTATCTTCAGAGTTTATACCTTTACCAGATTTTTCTAACATGAGGCGTTATTTTACAGCTCTTAAAGATTAAACAACAAAAAAAATCCCTAGTTGAATTTATAATTTTACAGGAACCTCAGAATGAATTTATATTCCGTGTCCATGAAAAATTTCACAATGTGAATATATTTTTTATTTAAACAAACTAATGTAAATATAATAAAAATAAAAATAATGTTGATAGTTGTACTTTAGTCTGTAAGTTAGTAGGTATTCTAAATTGTCTTGCAAGGCGTTATAAGTATGAAAGTTCCTAGATGTACATATATTAAACACTTAAACATTTAAATATAGTTTGTCGTATATGGCATGCGTAACAGACAAATAAATTAAATTAAATAATAAGTAGAAATTTAAAAAAAAGAATTCTGAATATTAAATTTGAAAAAAAACATTAGAACCATTAGAAATAATTGTTGCCCCCCACCCCCATGTTATAGATTCCGTACTGGGACGACGCGATCCAACAAATTACGATTGTTATTATAATATACCTTTATCTATCCCTACAATTATTCCTCGTTCGTGGCTGAGTCGTCTGCAGTGGTGATAACCGTATTAAACCAACGACGTGCTTACGCGCATATTATTACCGCTTACATGTCTAATATGTGTAAGTAGTCGACGGTGGCACGAGCTCTACCTTCTCGTTAATTAGTAAAAAAACTTAAAAACCCGATACAAAACAATAATGATGCACACAACGAATACCGTTCGCCCATATTATACCGCAAGTGTACGCCGACGAATGACGATTATAATTAGACGATTGTTACTACCTATTTCTATTATTTCTCCGACCAGTTTTCGCACATAAACCTACACACACACACACACACTTATGTATAATATTAATATTAATATTAATTTTTTTTCACGGGCCACCTCCGTCCGCGGTTGGTGCGCACGGCGTAAGACGTATGATATGTACGTGAGCGGATCTATAGACGGACGACCGACCGGCGGACCGGCCGACCTACCGCCGACGTAGTCTCTCCGCTCCCGTCGCGCAGCGTACGAGATACGTTTGTACAATAAAATAATATGTAGTGTGTTGTCTTATAATGTTATGTATGTCAGTCGCAGCCTCGTTTACGTCGTCGTCGCCCGTTAGTTAGTTAGTTAGTCAGTCGCCGTCGTTTAAGTACGAAATACCATATCGTTGTAATTATATCGTTGGTGGCTTACAGCGCGAGCGTATATTATATCGTATTGCGTACAGCAGTTAGTCGTCCCCGACGGCCATGGAACGTCCCGCCGAACCGCTGCTCCAGTGTTTTGCCGCTAACGACTCGTTACACCGTCCGCCGTCACCCCCGCCCCGAAAAATACCGGAATCGGCGCTATTCGCACTCCGAGGCATACTGGTGTCGTCTCTGCAAACGTCTGGCGGCAACGGCCACCGGGTCGACGTGGCCGCCGCGCCTGTTCCTCGAGCTCGCCAGGCTCCTGGCCGGACGTCGTCCTCGTCGCCACCGCCACCTCCTAGACGTCGTCCACGTCTGCACGTCACGTTTGACTCGCCGACTGCCCGCGCCACCGCCGGTACACTGCAGCCGTTGGTCTTTATATAATTAAACATACAAATAAAACGATTACGTCTTTAGCTGTAGACTTTGGACTTGTATTGACTACTCTTACGTCTCTCGACTTACTCATTTAAAATCGCATAAGTTTGGACTTGCAGTATAGTATGATATGTAGGTATTGTTCTGACAGGTTAACCCTTCGAATTTAGCAGTAGAACAAGTTTGCCCGTACTTCGTTTGCTTACACTCTAGGACCTAGTTACGAGATTAAACATCTTGTTTTTGACTTAACAAATGTGGACAGTTAGAATATTGAGAGAAAACTAAGTAATTAGTGCGGATAGGGTTGTAATCGAAATTTTCCTCAGTTTTTTTATTTGGGACATCGACATCTGGTCCTTATTATTAATCATCGTCGGTAGACAACGATTATTTTAACATCGCATCGCGACGCCCCTGTGGTTGAGTATATGCTATTAAACTTTCGCGATGAGTCATCATGAGTTTAATTCTCGAATTCTTCCCACCATCACGCCCCGTCCACCCGGTTCGAGTAGCCGGTCGTCGTATTTATTATTATTTTTTGTTCTCTTCCCGCACTCTACACTCGCGAACACATTTCCGATCGTTTATCGTGTATCAATGATCATATTACGTTCACAACAACGACGACGGCGACTGTAACGACAACAATCTGTTGGCAAAGTTTCACCGTACATGTATACCAAACGTGGTGAGTATATAGTCTTCTCGTGGCCCCGATTGACTCGGGATTTCGCTACAGCGGAAGACGTGTTACCACATGATATGGTACGCGGGGGCGATCGAGAAAAGAAGATCTCTGCACGTCGCGAGATCTACATAATCGATTATTTGCGTCATAATATATATTATTATATATCCGGCCGAGTGACTACGATTATATGTCCACTCGAACTCTGCAGAATGTGCAGAAGCTTTCTCGTGTTAAACACATCACGTAACCTATACCTTATACCGTGGTAATGGAAATGTTTATCGCGTCTTATTAAATGCACGATTGTCGTCGATGTATGATTTTCGATAAATGCAAGCACTTGTTGCTAGTACTTACTACGTGACGTAAGTCCTTTACTAGACAGATGTAGCTAGAGCGTGTTTATTGGGTTGCGTTCCGGGGTCTTCCCAGCCGCTAAACGTTGACCCTATAAAAAATATACTGCACTCCGTGAACCGAATTTAATATTTTATATCGTCGTCGTGTACGGACAACGTGTGTGCAGTCTATCAGAACGCCTTCGCCGGCGTTTTAATATTATTATTTCTCGGTAAACGTAAAATACAGGCTCGAGACAGGCCGAAAGCCGAAAATTATTATGTTGTCGTCCGGTTTAAGAATAGAAACAACGTGCGCGACCGTTCTCTTTGCGCCTTGCGCTCATAATATTGTGTGTCCACTATGCAGTCCGCATAACGTTTTCTTTTTAGGAGTGGTCACCGGCCGTCTGTATTCGTTCGTGAAGGTCGCGACCGCCATGATGTCATTTTCGAAAAATAATTTTTTTTTCTTAAACTCCATTTACGGTGGCACGAAATAAACGAGGCAATTTCGAATAGAATATATACATATTAGAAAAAACTTCATTTTTTTATATGTATTTAATATACTTATATAGTAGCGGCTTACATGTTATTATCGTTGCATGCCGCTCCGGCTAATATACGCTACACTACAACGACTCGACCGCGATGTTTACACATCACGATCACATTCGAATAACCGAATTAAAGGAGAATCTATCTCTCTACCTCTCTCTGTCTTCTGGGCTAGATGACGGTTCGTGCGAGTTATTACATTGTTTGCTCCGCATATTATGTACGAATATAATTTATGATGAGTCTTACGTGAGTGGGCACGAATTTCGTATACCCACTCGACTCTTAGAATAACACAATAGGTACGTTTAGGATATAATATTATTGTTGAATTAAAGTCAACTGCACTACAGCAGTAAACGGGATCGGCCGAATATTTAATGCCGCCATTATGATAGTACACTTCTGACCTACGAATAATCCTCATTTATCTTAATAATGTGTCATGCTTTAATAACATTATATGCAATTATATAATTTGTATTATTATTTTATTTTTTTATTTTTTAGCAGGAGTGACCACTGTTAACTCTGACAACCGGCCAAGTACCGCACCAACACCACCTCAAAATTCTTCTAGAGGTTAGCATTTCATTGTTTCACTAATATGTATTATACTTTATATCTTACGACACTTTACATTATGGTTATACCTCAAAAGTAAAATTGCTTAATCCCGTCCATTAAAAAAATATTATTATTTTAGGTCTACACAATGTTTCCCTGTGTTATTCTTCTTAAATAAACTTAAATTCTGGCTATATACATCGATGATGAAGTGTATAAAGTGTAATATTTCATATTATTTCCGAAATTATTTTATCATGTTCAATATTAATTTCTTTAATATAATGAAATATATTATAAGATATAAGATTATATAGATACATATACTAGATAATTAAATATTATAATATAGGTATACTAATATTATTTATTAAATTTTAATATTTTAAAAACGGTAAACTACCAGAAAAAAAATATCTTATCGTTTACAATATTATATAATATTCTTAAAATATAAATTCAATTATATTTTTTTTTCTATTCGATCAGCAGGCGGACTTCATTGGTTTGCTCATGGTGCAGATTCATTTGACTTTTATGATGAAACAGACGAAACAGGTTTACATAAATGTTCTGCTCTTGTTTATGTATCTTTTATAGGACAAAAACTAACACATAATATTAGATAAATTATCGTCAGTTTGTTTGTCTATTATTGTATTATCGTGTTATACTAACAGTTTTTTGGTATTTTAAACGCAGCATATAGTTTTATATTGAGTTCGAACTTTAATAAAATAGTATTATAATATTTCATTATAATACCTACTTAACGTTTAAATTCAGTTGCAACTACATGTATAAAATGCTATATCATTATTGTATATTTAATATTTAAATTCAGAGTAATCGCAGAATTGTTGTTTGGTTGGTTACTACAAAAAAAACAACGTACAATATATGCTTTTTAAACACAAATTGAAAATATTTGTTATTTTATGGGTTATCGATGCTATACGCAATCAAATGGAGTACATTTTTCATTTTTATTCGATTTTTTTTATGCTAACAATTTTGTTTAGTCTTTGAATTTATTATTTTATGCTGGGTGTAGATTTTTACATCGAGAATATAAATAGCAAGCTGCGAAACTAATATTTTCCCTTTGTTTTATCGTAATAATAATACCGTGTGTTTGTGAGTTTTGTGTTTTGATCTTAAATAATGTGAGCATTACTATTTATACTGCTCACACGTGCTTCTCAATGCCATTTGAGCGGGTGATTGCAGTTATTATGGGTTAGATAATTCTTGTTGAACTTACATTGTATTGAAATTGGGTTATCGTTTTTGTCTATTAAGGAAAAGAAAATGCAATCAAAGACCGCGAAGAACGATTACGACTTGTTCGTGAGAAACACGACGAAGAACGCCAAAGAAAACTCGATGAACTCAAACAACAAGTAATTTCATATCGATGGACCGATACGTTTATTATATTTTATTTATCCATTATCCAGTGGGCGTTATCTGTGCGTTCGTAAACATTAACCGTATATTTTATTTTTCGTTTCAGGCACTGGCTGTACAAAGGTATCGAGAACAAAAAGAGGAGGAAAGACGGAGACGTTTAGATGAAATGCGTTCACGAGATTCTGAAAGGCGACAACAAGTAGAAGAAAGAAAAAGACAATTGTTCGAAGCCGAGAGAGAGAAACGAGACGCTATTCTAAAAAAAAATCTAGTAATTATAAAAATAATATAACTGGCTTACTTGCGCTGATCTTGTTTGTGTCCAATCGATTATTTTTCTTATACGCAATAGCATTACTTGATATACTTATTACTCATTATAGGAACGCGAGGCCAGAATTGTGTCAAAAAGAAGAAATGAGCGTAGTTCAATTGTTTTTGCATTCGGAAGTTCGACGCCTCGCATGCTTGAACCGTCAGAAACCGGTGGATCATACTGGGCTAGTCGCAGGTAAATAAAGTGTACCAGGGTTTGAAAGTAATTTTTGTTCTCAATTTATTTTCGCACAATAGGTAACTAATTAGATTCTTATTGTTAAATACATAGTTAAGCGTCTGTATTTTGCGCGTTCATCGCCAATGGATATATGCTGATGTTTGATTTTATCGAATTGTTTTTTAGAGCTACATCTACCAGCAATGTGATGATGCTGAGCAGTACAACTCCCATGGGCCCTCTGACGAGGAGGTCATCAGAGCGCGAGCTGAACGAATGTTCTGGGAAGAAAAGAGCTGCTTCAGCTGGCGGTCTGTCGAATCGCAGTACTGACGGTAAGCTCGTCTACATATATTTTGTAGTATTACCTTCACATTATATAGATGATCAGTGTTCTTGGTTCACGAGTATGATAATATAATAAACTTTGGAAAACGAAATTGTTTGAACCTCAGATTTTTCAGAGTACAATAATAAGAGACATTCCGTAATGGATGTCTTGCGTTGGAGTGATATGTGTTACCCTGTTATCCCAGAATACCCTGTAGATGTGGGGTGTGGTGAGTTTTTGGGGACAAAAATCCTATACTATATACGTGTGTCATATCCTAATATAATTGTGTGTCGATTGCATAATACCTATGTAATATATAATGTTAACTGCAAATGCATGTATTTCTACGTGCAAATTGGCGAATCGAGAACCAATTTGTCCGATAAAAACGTTGTTGTGAATTAGTGCGTGATTTTACGTATGTTGTATATTAATACTGATTGAATAATCTTATTCTATCGATTCCTTCTGTTGTTAGGTCAAAATAGTTGGTGTGAAATTGTAATTTACATAATTTAGAGCTTACTATGAAATAAGTTTAAATTAAAAAACAAATTGAGTGTTCAACCTAACCGTCAACGTAATTAATTGTTTGAAATTAGTCTTTCAAGATGATAATTAACACTATTTATAGGGTTTAGGCGCCCAGAAAATAAGATAATTTTATTATATTGTAATATTGACCGTTTGCAAAAAACGCGTTCTAGGTGGCAGTAGTTAGTATACTTATATAGATTAGTAGTACTTATAACAACAGTATTTGTATATTTGTGGCTTATCGTAATGAAACCCCCTCCATCTATCGACCAAATAACGCGAACATTATGTTATATTATTATGTTTTAATTAGCTTTTGGCTAGCCCCGCGTACACGCCTATTTACTCTATCCGCTTACTGCGCGTGTACCTATCACTAAGTAGAACAAAATTACCGTCGTTTTGTATACTAATTAATTAATTAGCTCTGTAAACTGCACGCGCGTGTTTTCTACACGCTGAACCCGCGCTCGCGAACATACTTTATATATAATATGTATATATACATTAATATTATATATAAATTGTATTATATGCAACAGTGGCGTTGTGAACTCGCATTACCCTACGGGATCAATCTGTTAATTAAATATTATGTATGTATTTTCAAAAGAAAAGGCTCGTCCTTACCGCTCGTACGCTCATTACAGTCCTTAATAGAAATGGCTGTAATATAAATAAATTGAATATTATTGTTCAGCCTTCAGGTTGTACCTAACCTAACCAGTCGTATTGAACGTCCGATTTTCACGGCGCTTTCAAACCCGTTTTAATATACTTCGAATCGAAATTAATAAATTAATTTGAATAGCCATCTTGAATCAAACAAAACCATAAAATGAAAAACAAATATCATGTGACTTTTTGGTGTTGTTCCTTTGTTATGGCTTCATAGCTATGCTTGAATTCCGTAGTCCTCCGTACCAATATTATATAAGTATAGAATAACGATCTTTGATCTGCACTCGTTTCCGGTTTTCGTTTGATCTTCAAACTTTCCATATACGCCCACAGCGAACGATCGAACGCTAAGACCTTTAAGTGTATATAATAATACCTTGTATAATATCATGTGCTTGAAGAAACCTTCGCGGCGCCACTGAATTAAGAATTAATAAATAATATTATCGCGCCGACTATTGGTGATTTGTTCTGGAGGTGACGGTGCAGCGCGTTTGTACATGTGTAACATATGTGTGTTTAGAAGGCGGTGACGGGAGCGCCGAACGGAGGGCGGCCAGACGGAAGACGGACCTGATGCCCACCATTGTGTCCCCGCGTGACCTGACGCCCTGCAGCCGTCCCGGATCGTCCAGTTCGTCCCGTCGGTCACCAGGTAGGGCGAGTTCGATGACTCGGCTGGACGGCACCGCAGCCACCGCTTTCGGCGGCGGAGGTGGACGACTACTGTCGTCGGCGCGCAGCATGAGCCACTTGGCCAGCGGCGGCGGGCGATCTGTTGTTTTAGGTGCCAACAAGGATCGCTCGACGCACCACCGTAGTATGATCGCCTTGAACCCGGTGCCGCCGCCCAGACCCACCAGAGCCGAGCGACTGCGCAAGCGCGCCAGAGAATTCGCAAACGGCGGTGGTGCAGGTACGTGCAAGATACATCATACAGCAGCAGTCGTATACTATTATTATACCGGCCAGTTGTGTAATATACGACATGATAATAATATGATATACGACATATTATTATTATTGTACGGAAATTAGTCGCGCAAACTGCACCTCGTTAACACGACAACAATATTATCCTCCTTTACTCGTTTGACCGTAACCTAACCCACGCACACCACCCTCCGACCTATTTTAGTCCGCGTGTGTCCATAACTTATCGATTATTATATAATGTGTGTGTACCTATAACAATATGGGCGACGACCACCTAACATGTTCACTGCAGAGATTTACCGACACACCGAACTCTCCCCTCGAAAACGATCACGTCAGTGATAAATCAAATCTATATTCGACCGACGCATAATATATATATATATGCATTTAACTTCTCAAGTACCTACCGATTAAGTAGGTATATGGTACAAGTCATACCGCAGTGTATCATATTGCTGTCGTCTCTGGAGTATATCCATCACAGCAACTCTTTCGTTTCATAACTCAACCGTTAAAATATATGTCGAGAAAGTATTATATATTTTAACGCAGAAATAAATCTGTTATTTGATGGTTTATGCAACTATAATATTATAATACTTCTCTGTTACACTATATATAGCCTAACGGACTCGATATTTACATTCGCATATTTTTATTGACTCCCAATACCTATAAATAATTCCACAGCTGAGTAAATTCAATAAAAATGTATTTTCTGTTACAAAGAAACGAAATTTAAAATGTGATTACTGATTTCTAGTGTTTTCCTACTATATGTATATTTTATATTTTTTGAAATTGTATTGAAAAAATTATTGGTCGTATTTTATAAATGTACTGTTTTTATTTAATTTTCATCTTTACCAGCATCGAACTGTTCTCGTAATTCAGGTAATCAACCTATATGCCCATATCGTGTTTTTTACATTTTTTTTTTTTATCGTTTATTTTTTCCGTCGATAGTCGCAAAACAACATTTTATGCATTATTATACGGGTACCAGTCTGTGTCTTGCACTATTTAAGGCCACATTGTGTGTGCTTATTAAAGTAAATTTTTTATATTTTTGAACTTTATTGTTTTGATGGCAGTACCTACTTTGCGAAATGATCTATTTTCCATATTTTTGGACACTCGAACTTCAATTAACAATCAGCTATCGATCGTTTTTTTTATTTTATTGACAATTGTTTTTATTTATATATTTTATGTGTTATAAAATCCTAGAACTCGTTAAAACAAATTAAAAATTTAAGTATTTGAAAAAAAATCCTTCATTAGATTCATATCATAGGAAATCTTGCAATAGGTCGCAACTTTTCTAAATACATTCACCTAACAGTTTAGTTACTTACAAAAAAAAAATGTGAAATCTGTTTTCGCCATTGCGATTTGTATCCCACAGAGATAACACAAATGTGTATAACGCTACGGACATCCTTACTAAAATGTTATGTTTCAGATATACTGATACTCTTGCCCTGTATATATCTATATTGTTATTCGTTGTGTCGTTATGGTTTACATTTACTCCCACAAATACATCCAACCACCCTCACCTCACCTAACCTAACCATCATCCATGCATATCGCATGTTACATTATTATTACTACTGTGCCTGCAATGTGTGGGGAAAAAATGAATCTATCACCGTTTCAACATTTAACTACATAATATATATTACCAAACGTTCATTATATAATATCAATATTATACGAAATCGTATAAATTTTTGCCGTCTATACGCTCGTTTCATCGTCATTGCTCAACTTACGGCCTAGTCTAGGACTTACGATCGAGCATGCGTCTTCTGACTTTAAAGTATGTTTCTGCATTTAACCATACTCGTTATTTGAATTGAAAAGCGTTTTCATCTTGTTTCACTTACGGCAAGGCTCTTAAAATTGAGCTTTTCACATATTATTTGTAAACAATCCATAACTTTTTCACCTGTGCAACATCTGTACCTATATTCAGTTTTCATTAATCGCGCAGCCTTGAATATTTCCCTACGTGAACAAACGAATAGACCGAGGTGGAAGTTTGCATATAATTGCATATTTGCGCATGTACTACCTACATATACTTGCTTATATATTACAAAAGCCAGTATAGTATAATTCGTATTATTAAACGCTTTTTGCCTTTTTTGTGCTTATTAGTTATTTGTTTATTAATTATATTATAGTTATATTTGTATGCATGTACAATATATTTTTATACATGTTTATTGCACGAATCTGTCTTACAATCAAATAGTGTACTTTACATAATTTATTATTGACCTATTTGGTTGTCTTACTTAACCGTTAAAATGTGTGTTTTCAGTTTTGGATATAAAATATCCAACTACCTATGTTGTAGTCATAATAATGTAGGTTAAACTCGTAAATACGTTTTACGCCTGATTATCAATGTTTCCATTATTTAATCAATTAAACATTTATGGCACAATTTATGTCATATATTATTGATTATATTTTGTGTACAAATGTTGTTCAATAAAGTGTTTCTAGTAATTTTCAATTCATTAACTACCTAACCTAGCCCAACAGATATAATAAGAACGTTCGCAACTATGTTATGAAATAATGGGAAAGGTACGCTGAGAAATTGGTCTAATAAATAATAATATACCTACCAACTGTGTGACTCTCGACGTCTTAATTTTAAGTATATAGTTTCAGTTAGTTTAGTTTATTTTGTCAGTATACCTACCATTGCGTACTTTATTCACACACCCATATTTTACTAGGTAACGTTTAAAAAAAATGCATGTACCTATTAATTATTACTTATTTTAATGTTTGTGTCCTCAATGCATGCGTACTGGTCTCGCCCGAACCCGATCAAACAGTAAGTGCACTTTATCCAACAGGTGGCGGTACTCGAGTTTGGGCCAAGGCGATTCATATCCACTCTGAGTTTCCATATTTATAATATTTTGATACAAAACTAATATTTTGAACGAATGTTTAATATTAAATGTATTTTACCTTTGTCTAATATTTATATTTCCAGTCACATTAATTTCAAATTCACTAAAATGTCAATCGATATTAATATTTAATCATTATAATACTATAATAGGCGGTTACAGGGGCCAATTATTCATACACGCAGAATATTTTTCTCTAAATCAATTCTATACTAATAAATCATTTGAGGTTTTCTGTTTTTTTTTATACTATAATTGACCTAGCTGTATGGTAATAGAATTAAAAAAAAAAGTGGCTGCTTTACTATTTTGTAGTTAAACCAAGGCTTCACACCTATAATAGTTCGTTTGGGTGTAAAGCCTTGAATTAAACAATGTTTTACATATTAACCGTACAAAACATAGTACGGTTGTAACAAATACCCACAATCGTAGGAAAAAAAACTACGATAATTACACAGTTATTAAACTCAAACATTTACAATAATGTAATATTATTCTGTCGTGAGACCTTGTACAACATTAATGTTAACTTTTCTGCGTGTATGATTTTCTGGTTGAATCTTTATATATATATATATATTTTCTTGTCTAATATCCATCTCGTTAATTTTTTTTTTATAATTTAATTTTCTATTAAACGCATATAACAAAAACATGCGCGTGACATGCAACGAGCATCGAAACAAACTAATCTGTCCGTTGATTGATTGTTTAGGCATGAAATCTGGTGAAATGACGCCGAATCGACCCCAGAGTTCCATGAGTCAGTCAAGCACTGGACCTTTGCCAACGCAACCGAGGTCCAGGCCAGTGGCGACGCCACGCAAACCGCGACCAATCAGTATTGCCGTGACCGGCGTCACATCCGATCCACCCGCAAAGTCTCCGGCTACTGGCGAAAGACCGCCACTTCCCAAAGTGAATGTTACCAAAAAGTCGATTACCCCTAAGGTGGAGACCAAAAAGTTCCCCAACGACAATACAAAACAGCAAACGTCGACGGCTGTGAAGGTAAAATACTGACGTTTATATTATTCATTAGTCATTACGATGCCAGTGGCGATTAATGATAGTGATTTTTTGTCTAATTTTTTTAAAAATAATTTTATTTTCTATACCTAGAACGTGTATTGTAGGTATAGAATTTGTACATGTTTTATAATGTTTTATGTATGAAAAAAGTATTTTTGTAGTATTTTACTGTATTCGGCGATATTTTATCTAGGCTTATAAAAGTATAATAATATATGCTATATGTGTTTTCAGGACAAAAATAAAAACGCAAAGAATTCTACTGAAACTTCCGATAACGTCGAATCTTCTAATCAGCATCATACCACCTCGGTGGTTTCCAAAGACGAAGACAGTCGTGAAAATTCGATCCAAGGGTCGGTGAACGACCTGGCCGAATGCGATATGACAGCTTCGATGTTGGCTACGAAACAGAAGATCTCGACCGAAGAAGAAGCCAAAGCCGCATTGGCAGAACGCAGAAAACTGGCGCGTGAACAAGCAGAGAGAGACGCGGAGTTAGAAAGACAACGATTGGTATGTCCGACTAACGTTAACTTGCACATATATAATAATACTTTGATATGCTGTTAATTGATTATATACAACGTGGACGTGTTATTTACTCTGTTGGTTTTCTTTCCGTTCGTGCGTGACAGGAAGCCGAGAGATTGGCAGAAGAAGAACGGTTGCGTTGTGAAGAAGAAGAACAACGCCGACAAGAAGAAGAACAACTGCGAATGTTGGAAGAGGCTCGAAAATCTGAAGAGTTGCGGTTGCAGTTGGCCATCGAAGAGACGAAAAAACGCGAAGAGGAAGATAAAAAACGGAAAGAGGAAGAGCACAAGTTGAAATTAGAGAAAGAAGAAGCTGACCGCAAAGCAAAAGAAGAAGCGGAAAAGTAAGTCATATAATACACAATTTTTACCATGTGTAAATAGTGTTTACTCAAGTATAGAACATAAACGACTCTAATCCGCCAATAACTATTTTTATTTTCTCGAGGGGGGGGGGGCTTATTCAATTGATAAGCTATTATAAATAAAGTCTTATGCACTTACCTAAAATCGGTAGGTATTTTATGTTTTGAACATTTGAAAAATAATTATATTATTATATTGCAGTCAACTGGCTAAGCGCCAATACTTTATAATGATGGTACGTTATTATGTCCATATAAGGTTCGGTATATCTCTGTCTCTCCCACGTAACTTTGCAAAAATCGTTGAATATAGGTTACGTCACAATAAAATTGAACAATTATTTTAGAGCTAAAAACCTTTTTTAAAAATTATAAATCAACTATTAAAGCATTTTACCACCTGTTAGTGGCATTCCTGAGATTTCTGAAAAATTATTATTTTTTTTCATCTGTACAAAAAAGTTATACTAGGTCAAAGGTACTAAAAAAATAATATCAAAAAGATGTATAACGGTGTTGATTGGAGTACCCTGCTTTTGCAAGGTTTTTATGTTAGTTCGCTCAACTTAAATTTAAAATACTCATTAGCTATTTTGTTAAACATACATTTTTTACTTGTCAAAATTCTCAGAAAAATATTATGTAATTATAATTTTTTTTTTCAAAAATGTGTATTTGTTTCTTACCATAAATTTTAAGTATCTTATCTTCAAAGTATCTAAAACGTTCGTTACTGCTTTTCGTTAAAATAATTGTTTACCTACTTTTAATATAATCATCGTGTATTATATTTAATATACTATAGATATATGTATATTAGGTATTATATTAATACTTCAACTAAACTTCCATTTTTCCACAGGCTGAGACAAGAGATGGAAATCAAATTGAAAAAGGAGGAAGAAGACCGGCAACTTAGACGTAAACGAGTCGAAGCCATCATGCTGCGGACTAGGAACCAAGGCAAAGGGAACGCGTCGACTAAAGTACGTATATCCTTATTGTCAGGGTGTTTCCTGATGGTCATTTTGTCGTCAGTTTAAAAAAAAAAATTTAATTGTCGTTTTTCAGGAAGAGACTGAATCTGCCGAGCAACAAGCCGGCGAGAATAAAACGGAAAAACCGTCGTCTGACCCGATGACGACTAGTCAAGGACCGGTATCCGAGACCGAAGCGATGTTGACCGCCGAGAGGGTTCATTCGTTGTCGTCAAACACGTCATCGGCATCCTCGTCACCAACATCACCGCCCGGCGACACACTGTCTAACGGATTGCTTCCGGTAGAAACTTCCGGTTCCAAACAAAACGGCCGTGCGGACAACTCTGCGGTGCATCAAAGCAACGGCTGCCTTCCGACGGCGAACGGCGGCACCGTTTTCAACTCGGAAGTGTACGTATACAAATATACAATGCAGTATCTACCTAACCTCGCCGTATAAGCTATTCTTGACACTCACATAATAATATTATGCCATTATTTTTTTTTTCGTTTTTAAATTAAATCTTGTAATAATTTGTTTTTATTTAAGCATTTTAACTTTAAAGGTTTTGATAAGAAAAATTAAGTGGCTAAAGATGATGTTTATGGGATGGGATACTGCGCACTATATTCTTCTTATAAAACCCATTGGTCTTATGTGTATAATAATGAATAAAAATATTCTACTTTGGAAATTAAAAATATAAGTCGTAAAAAAATAAATAAAAAATTGGTGTCATGACATAAGTACTTCAATGTTTATGAAAAATACAAAGATTTTCAGTTTAAAAATATTAGTTTTTATTTGGTTTTTATTTTTGTTTTAACATTTTGTTTTTTTTTCTTCCAGACAACTAAACAACGTAACTAACAATCTGCTAGATTTATCGTTAGAACCCATTCCGTCTGACGCTCTGTCAACGCAACAAATCATTGATATCGGCATGAGCAAGTGCATCCAAGGCAACACCGCGGACTTTCCCGCGTACCAAGAAACCAATAGATCAGAACAACAAATTGTCAATGGTAAATAAAATTATTATTTATTATAATAGATTATAATAAACAACAGTCTTTCCTGCCTACCAGTCATACAACATAAGTTAAGAGCTTAATACTAATTTTCGGTTTTATGTTGAATCTTATCACACTCTTTCTTATTACATTCTACAATAAATAAAAAAAACAGTATAATGTCCTGTACTATATTAAAAACATGTATTTATCTCTATCAGTGTTTCTTAAACTTCTTTATCCGTGGAACCCTGTTAATGTGCACTTTTATCGTTTAACTCCAATTTTTTTTATTTAACTTTCAACAATACATTATTACAGAACGCCAATTAGAACCACTACATTTGTTTCAATAGTTTTAATGCAACATTTTATGTAAGAATTATTTGCAATACAATTTATAATAATGTGTTAAAATTTTGAGAAAAAAACAATTTATGCACAGTTTAAGAAACTCTGATCTGTATAATTCATGAATATTATACTTTTCCTCAAAAAAAAAAACAAAAGTGTATCTATTTAACTAAGCATTTTAATTTAATAATATCTAACTTATTGGTTAGGTTGGTGAATATAGTAAGTGGTTCATGGTTAGCAATACATTAGCTTTTGGATCTTTACAATAAGTTAATTCTATACAAATTAAATTGTAAATATAATTAATTTACTGGGGATCAATTTGGGTATATATAAAATTGTTAAAATTGATACACAACATTTTCTTATATGTATAAAATAACAATATTTCTTACTTTTTTACTTTTCTCCAAAAATCAAATATTTTATTTTTTGTCCAAACAAAAAAAAGTTTAGTTTTAAAATTCTTCTTTAATATAAAATGTATTGTACTTCAAATAATTTTAGGTGGTAATAGAAAATTCAACTGCAACAGGTTATAGTAAACTCTGTCTTTCAAATGTACAAAATATGAGTGTCATTTATAAAAAATGCTCATAACTTGCTAAATGTTGTATAAACCAATAAGAAACATGGATAATGTTATCACCATTAATTTTTATTAGCTATGGCATTTCACTCTAATATTAAAGCTAACAACACAAAATTGGTTCTTCTAAACATAAATTTATCATGTTTGTTAGCCAGGGACACACATGCAAGTGTGGCATCCTCTTAAGGCTCCATATTTTTCTTTATTATTATTATAACAATAGTTGACTGATGAAATTTTTATTTTTCAGATCTACTGTCTTAATAAACACTAGAAGTGGCTGCGATTGTTGTTGCATTGTTGTGGGTATTGTATACTTGGCGTAAGATTGAAGTATTAAACACGAGTGCTACTTTTATTGTTATTTTATTATTTTTATCTAAATTATTAAGTAGTTAAAAAGAAAACTGAAAAAAAAAGTAAAACGTTCAATAACAATTATTATTATTATAATTATTATTTAGACACGTCTAGACATACTACTACAATAAATATCCATCATCTATTTTAAATAATAATTAAAAAATTCTCTCTTTCTAATACCTTTTCGTCTTCATAAATATACAATAATAATAATAATAATAATAATAATAGCCCTTATTGTGTTAACTATGAACACATTTTAATATTTATTGTTATTACCATGTTTAATGTACAATAATAATAATACAAATATTTTGATGTATTAATTATATAAATATAAAAACGACATGAGATCGCTTTGTCTTGAAGAAAAACCGTCCGAATGTATCTCGGTAATAAAACAATGCGTTTAGCCAGTACCTCTAAAAAATTAATGACAAGAGAAGCATAATAATAATTAACATACAAGCAATGATACTGTAATGGGTGAATTGCAAAGTGAGGATTGTCTGATTTTTTTACTGTCTCTTATATATATATATTTTTTTTTAGAAATCTATCCAGTATATTTGATTGTACCACTCTGCTTTTATAATCCAACAATTATGTTGTATAAATTGTATTGTTTCAATATTTTAGAATATTTTTTCTTTTTACAAATTTTTAAACCAACATTATATTGTTTTTACAATATTATTCGATTTATTTTTGATGATGACATTGTTGACCAGTGGTTGATCTTAAAAAAACTGTACAGCAACTTCTATTTAGGGGAAGCACTGTCTTATGCAATAAGTAAAACATTCTCCTGAGACTGGTAGAAATGACTGAGCATATCGATATTGTCGAATAAATTGTGTCTTACACACACAAGATTAATTATTCTCCATCAACCTCCCTGATCTCAAAAAAGTATAATTTAATAAACATCTATTTTTTAATTGTTGCGAGTGATTTATTTTTTTGCATACTGAAGAAATATGTTTTATTGTAATTATTGATTTGTGGGTTTTTTTAATTTTGCTAAATATTATTCTGTATCCGTGATTTATTAAGTTTTCAGTCTGTAATCGTTATCATTGTTAATAATTCTTAATTATAATAAAATATATTATAATTATTATTGTCTTTTAATTGGCCCAAAAAAAATCATGTTTTCCAACGATTCAATAATCAGTAGTAGTATGTATATGCGTGTACGACAATGTTTGTTGCATGGAAAGACAAAGCCATCTTATATGTTATTTTATTTTATCATTAATTTTTTTTTTAATTATTATAATTAATAGTAACAAGGGAGAGTTCTATAAATACCTAAACTAAACGAACATGTTAATCATTGATTTTGTAAACTAAATAGCGATATTATTTTATACAACTAACATTTTTAATCATCGCTATTCAAAATAGTAATTGTTTTATTTTTATTATTATTTTTAATTACTTTTTACTTTTTTTTTTATGTAAAAACAGTTTCTAAGTGTAATTTTTATTTATAATACCCCAATAGACTATTATTAAATTTTACGTTTATTTTTCAGCCATTAATATTATATAAATATATACCTTCTTTTATTTTTTAAACTGATTTCATGTAAAACTTAGCAAGGTATTTTTTCAGTTTATTGTTAAAATTTATGTTCAATAAAAAGAAAAACGACTAAAGTAATATATATTATATATTATATAATTTGTAACTTGTAAATTGTTTTTATTTTTTATGTTATTAGTTATAATAATATTATGTAAACCTAATTAAGAACTATCCGACTTGATGTTTTTAGTAAAAATAATATTATATATCTACTCAAACATTACAGTTTGTTATATTAATCGATTTTGTATCAACCGATATTTCTAAATTGCAAACTTTTACATTTTAATAGTTTCAAAATAATTAACATGGATCTGCTGGTACAAAGTAAATATACAATGAAAATCAGAAAAGTATTAGCCTATTTCTAATATTTTCAAAACTTTTAGACCTTTAAGTATTTTTACCAAAAAAAGTGTTGGTAATGTCTGCTGTAATTGTCCTGAGTGCCAACTGATTAATATTCAAATAATGTTTTGATGTTATACACAAAACAAGATATCTATATGTACATATTATAAGTGAATGTGTCACCAAAAAGGCTTCTTCAGTTTGATTCTTCACTGATCATATAATAAAATAAATAAATTATTATTACAAAATACATCATTATATTTAAAAAAAACTATGTATTTAATATTATGATCTTGACATTTATTTGCTGAAAATATATAATAAAATGTATAGCCGGCATACATAATTCACAAATTTAATTTATTTGATGTGCATAATATAATGACGCAATAATATTAAATTACAAAATTCATAACTAATTAGAAGCAGGCAAGCAGCAAAACAATAGTGTCAATGTTAAAGATATGTCCTACGGTGCATATTTAAATGTGGCAATCCTACCATGTTAGGTAAGATTTTTTTTTAATGTAACTTATGTACTTTACTCATCACGTGAGATAAAAGTAATGGAGAAAAAATCACTATTAAGCCTTTAATTTCTTATCAAACATCAATCAACTGCCAAAAAAACGTTGAAAATTGGATTGTGACGAGTCAACATTTAAAATAAATTTATCCAATTAGTAATATTTATAATATAATTTTTTTTTCTGTTAAATAAAACATTTTTTTTTTTGTTTTAAATTCTTGGTCTCAAAACTGTAGCACTTTATGTTTTAGGAAACGCTCTTCAAAAATAATTCCATTACCAGTCTTGTTACTAAGAAAATTTTCATCAAAATTACATAGGTTATGTGTTGTAAGCAAATTAACGTTCAGGGCCGCACAGACACTACGTATAAATTAAGAGAGAGCTCATCTTAAATATTTAGTATCCTCAACTGCAATTTCTGAATTTAATAATAGAATACTATAAATCAAAACTTTTTGATATTATATTATTGGTAAAATGTATTCACAGTTGGCATTATTAATTATGATTTATGGCGGATTAGACAAAACAATATTTACAGGTGCTGTTTTAAATTGACCTATTGGAAAAAATATACTATTGGTACGGAACTCAATTATAAATAAGATCTATTATATGCAATAAGCTATTATATTACATCCATTTAATAATTTAATACTTTCCACGGGCTTGCAGCTGTATTTGACAAAAAATACTAATTGTTCCTCTGAATTTTCTTGAATGTGGAGCCTCCTATGATTAAGGGTTAGTAGGCTCTAATAAGCCCGGTCCACACCTGGTAACGCATTCAAGTAAGTCCTTGCTCAGTCATTCTTCTTCTTAAATCAAGTTGTACTGTATAATAAACAATAATTAATGCAACAAAGGAAATAAACAGGTGCTATGTGTTCAATAACTGATTTAATTAAACTCCTTAAAAAAAAAGTTATAATAAAAATAAATGTATTCAAACTTTACTTTACATAGCTAGAACTCTAGAACACAACTTGCGAGGAGTGGATTAACTAAATTCTGCAGTCATCACACTAACTAGATGAGTGCATAGTAAAAAATGTATTATTCTGATACAAGAGGAAAACAACTTGGGTCAATATTCGGAACTTTAAAAGTGTTTTTTTTTAATTTTAAAACTTAGATGCAATTTTTATTTAATAACATTAGGTAGATACCATCAAATATAAAAGTATACAAAAAAAATATTTATTATTATTTTTGACTTTATAAGTTGTTACATCCTACTTAGTTTTCCAGTCCTGAAAAAAATAAATTATGTACTGGTAAGTTCTGAAGACATACTCTACATCGATTTGAATAAGTTGTATAGGTAAGAAAATACTTTTATTTTGGTCATACTTTGAGACACCTGTGCTTTTTAATTCGCTATTACATTTTCAAGACAAGATGTAATTTTATGGTAAGTAGAATTTATAATATTGTTCAGGACAATTTGCTGGTGAGTTGAGCCTTTGTGTCTGATGTGTTTAATGGTTCTAGGTAATATACTATTGAAGGTAATAAATTTCAACGATTTCTACTTAAAGAGTACAATTTATAAAAGCACAATAATGATAAGGTTTATCCAAAATAATTATTTTCATAAATTACACTTACACATTAAGTACACCTATAATAATATTAAATACCTACTATAGTATTGTTATATATCTATAAGTACTATACTTAGTGCTCGTACTTTCTAATTCCTTAACGTTTTCTGTACACAAAATTTAAGTGTTAGAAAAATGTCAACGATTTTGTGCCTATATTCGATTGATAAAATTATTTCTATACCCAAATAGACAAAATGTTTGATTTCAATGCTAATTTTATTTTAGCACAAACGATTAATTATTATTTATTCAGTATTTTATAGTATAAATATGACTAATAACTACAAGTATTTAGTTGAATTAAAAATAACAGACTTTTTTTGACTTTATTATATTTTAAGCAATAATTTTAAGACAGACAAAATTAACGGTACATTCAAATAGAAATCTGTATAACAATTTAAAAATAATCAATTAACCTTTTGTGTTTCGATCATATGTAGAATATAAAATATCTAGCTTCTGAGTTCTGATTGATATTTTAACTAAGCAAAATGTTTAAGAATAACTTGTATTTAATATGATACTATGTGTTTTCCAATCTATACGGATCTCAAATTGTTTTGATAGGTCACTTCAATTTTAATCTACATTAAATGATTTAATTAAAAAAATTCTACTAAGACCTTTTACAATACAACTAAAATTTATTTTTTTGGTTTGACTGGTAAAAAGATATAACTTATAATGATCAATGGGTCACCACTCACCATATCAAACACGTTGGGAAAAACATATAAAGAAAATGTAATTGATCAATAATTACAAAATAAAATTTATAACATATAATCATAAAATTAATATTTTGTGTATTATAACTTATAATGAGATATAACTAAGGTATCTAGTAAAGGTATGTTATTGATTTATTTATTATAACCTAATAATATTATATAAGTATTAATAATAAAATAAAAATAAAAATTTTTTGTTAATTACTTTTGAGTTAAGAAAAGAGTTAGAATTGGAGATATTTTATACTTCTAATTAGTTAATAAAAATAACTGTAAGTAAAAAACCACTACTATCCAATTAAATAGGTCAAACAAAATATACCAATCAAAATCTATTTGTTTGCATTTATTTTATATTATAGAATATTGATCTCCCATATGCTCAAGAAATAATTATTATTTATAATAGGTAAAATGTTGATTCAGGATCTTTATTTAAGAGCCTATTGATTACTTGGGTATTGAAGTGTCTGCTTGTGATAAATGAATATAAATATAATATCCCAATTAAAATTAATGGATCTAAACAATATATTTTGGTGTACTAAATTGTTAAAATAGATTGATTTAAATTAAATCTTTCTCAATAGTTATTTTTAATAAATTATTCAGTATTTTAAATCATTATTAGAGGCATATAGTATAGGCATTATAATATAAGGTGAATGAACGTTTATATACTGAAATGCATAGATCTTATTAACTTTATTCGTCAGCTTTTTTACAAAATACTAACACAGAATGTGCACGAAGCTGTGCCTAGATAATTTAAGAGTTGTAAATTAACTAAAATTTATTTTCCGCTTATCTTTGATTCAAATAGAATACACATAAAAAATGGATTTGTCAAATTAAAGAGCTACACAATATTTCATTTTAACCGGAGCAGTTACTTGTTCTGTTTTTTTAAGAAATACAAATAATTATACTAAAATGAGTAGTTAATATTAAGCGCATGTTCAATTATGAACTGTGTCGTGTTTAGCATGTACTATAAATACAAACAATTACACATTTTTTGTGTATCATATTTGGTGTACATTTTAGTAGGCAACACAAAAACTTGCATTTGACCTTTTTCATGAAATGTCAAGAAACATAGCGAAAAAAATAATATTTTGCATTGATACTATATATATACCATTACTACAATCTAAACATTTGTTTTGGCACATCTCATTACCAAAATATGTATTGATTTATTAAACCCAGTGGCATTAGGCATAAACCAAAGCTAGAAAGCAAGTCATTGAATTTTTAAAAAAATCTATTCATGTCATATAATATAGATGCAACACTGCTATAGCTACATGTCACACGACAGATTACAAAATACCTGGAACAATATAAATCTAGGGAGAAAATAAAAACAAATAATTGAATAGTAAAATTATTTTTATTTGTTGACTTTCAAATTGAATGTTGTGTTAGAATAATGTTGAACTGTAATAAAAAAGAAAAAGAAAATGCTTAGTGAGGATTGGAATATTTAAATTTTGAAATACATTTCATTGGTTCACATTTTGGATAAAGACGAATTAATAAATCAAGTTAAAATTATTGTGCTCCACCTCGGAGACGCAACACCAAGTGAAGAGTAGATTCCTTCTGGATGTTGTAGTCGGAAAGTGTGCGTCCGTCTTCAAGTTGCTTTCCGGCAAAGATCAAACGTTGTTGGTCTGGTGGGATACCTTCTTTGTCTTGGATCTTGGCCTTAACATTTTCAATGGAATCAGATGATTCTACTTCCAATGTTATGGTCTTTCCTGTGAGGGTCTTTACGAAGATTTGCATACCACCTCGGAGACGCAAAACCAAGTGAAGGGTAGATTCTTTTTGAATGTTGTAGTCGGAAAGTGTGCGTCCGTCTTCAAGTTGCTTTCCGGCAAAGATCAAACGTTGTTGGTCTGGTGGGATACCTTCTTTGTCTTGGATCTTGGCCTTAACATTTTCAATGGAATCAGATGATTCTACTTCCAATGTTATGGTCTTTCCTGTGAGGGTCTTTACGAAGATTTGCATACCACCTCGGAGACGCAAAACCAAGTGAAGGGTAGATTCTTTTTGAATGTTGTAGTCGGAAAGTGTGCGTCCGTCTTCAAGTTGCTTTCCGGCAAAGATCAAACGTTGTTGGTCTGGTGGGATACCTTCTTTGTCTTGGATCTTGGCCTTAACATTTTCAATGGAATCAGATGATTCTACTTCCAATGTTATGGTCTTTCCTGTGAGGGTCTTTACGAAGATTTGCATACCACCTCGGAGACGCAAAACCAAGTGAAGGGTAGATTCTTTTTGAATGTTGTAGTCGGAAAGTGTGCGTCCGTCTTCAAGTTGCTTTCCGGCAAAGATCAAACGTTGTTGGTCTGGTGGGATACCTTCTTTGTCTTGGATCTTGGCCTTAACATTTTCAATGGAATCAGATGATTCTACTTCCAATGTTATGGTCTTTCCTGTGAGGGTCTTTACGAAGATTTGCATACCACCTCGGAGACGCAACACCAAGTGAAGGGTAGATTCTTTTTGAATGTTGTAGTCGGAAAGTGTGCGTCCGTCTTCAAGTTGCTTTCCGGCAAAGATCAAACGCTGTTGATCTGGTGGGATACCTTCCTTGTCTTGGATTTTAGCTTTAACATTTTCAATGGAATCAGATGACTCAACTTCCAAAGTGATAGTTTTACCAGTCAAAGTTTTGACAAAGATCTGCATGTTGAATCTAAAAAAATAAAATGCATAAATTAGGTAATTATTTCAAATAGATAAATAACTGTTTGCGATTCAAGAATATTGTAATTGATAATTTTTTAGTTTAATGATTTCCATCCTAACTTCTGAGTATGAAAGATATTGACTTTAATGACATATATATTATTCATTGAATATTGATAGTAATATTACTTAAGGGATGCATCAATTTGTATTAAAAGTTTGTGAATATAAGGAGTGTTTATTTAACTATATAAAGAGCACATTATTATATGAATATGAATTAATTAAAAATGAAAATGTTGAATAATTTAAAGTCTACTGGGATTGTGATTACTAATTTTACTAATTAATATTATTAGGTAATCACTTTAGATCTTCATATGAAAATAAAAATGTTTACTGATTTTAAGCTAAAATATATGTACCTACCATGTCAAGAGGGTGACCTATTATCAAACCTAAAGATGATAATACTAAGTGTTTCATTGCAGATTTCCAAATAAACTAAATTAGTAATTTTGAAAAATAATGTTTGATGTTTATCTATGCTTACAGCCAAAAATAATGTAAAAACAAAATTCAAGATAATTAAATGTATTATCTTTGATTTTGAAAATCCTGAACCCGTCAATTCACTCCAATACCAATTAAAATGAATATTAATGTGAATGCACTGAATAATAATTAGATGTTAGCCATTTTTAAGACAAAGATAGATAACAAATGTGTGGTGGTAACTCCAACTTAGCCTAATATTAAGTTTACTAAAATTTATCACAGTCAATACAAAGTTATTACCTTGTGTAGAACAGTGTCGGTTTTGCTTTCGAGTAATAGGTATAATTTATTATGTATAAAAACTGTGATGATATAAAATAAAATAAGATTAATTAACAAATCAACTATTATTCGAAGCGTTAGTAAAACTTTCAAAATGCATCACCTAGGTAATTAGTAGTTAGTACGAAAAAAAAGGGAACTATACATAATTAATGTGCCTACTTAAAAATAACAAACCTACAATTTAAAATCACAACAAATATTATTAAAAATTCATTATAAATAAGAAGTGAGGGTGATATACAATATAAAACAGTAGGTAATCAATAATCAAAAACAAATTAACCAATTTGGTATATTTTTCGTTGTAATAATTATGGCGTAAGAAAATTAGGAAGGAAAAACAAACAAAGTATGAATACTGATTTCCTCAACTCGGGCGCCACGAATGGGGAAACAAAGGTAACAAAAATGGTTCGCTTGAAAAAAAAACGATGACGTCATTAGCTTGGGCGCGGTCGATGAACAAAGGGCCCGCCGATTCAACACATCCCAATGGCTTATCGATAGAGAAACGTATAGAATAAAGAACAGAAAACGGGAAAAGGTCGAAAATTGATTGCCACAGACGCAAAACAAGCACCGCCATATTTGCGGAGGTGAGCGTCACTCGCTCCGAGTCGGACATATTGGTTAGTTGTTGCCTGTTTAACGGCATTACAAACGAACGAAAAAACGAACAAAAATATTAAACGTATAGGTAGATGTTTGAAAAAGAAACTAAAAAATACTTACGATTAAAAATAATAAGTGGAATCGAATATAAATGGAGTCTTCAGCAATGCTATACTGTTCTGTCGAGCGATTCGGATCGATCGTATTAGAAAACAAGTGTTCAGACTTCAGCGGACAAAAAGCTATTGAACAAGCGACGCGTCCAGGTTCAGGAAGATGGCATCCGTTGAGAAAGGGGAACTAGGTTATTGCGCAGTAAGACCGTCGACCAATCGCGATCTTCCACGTGATCACAGCTGTGTGTGACTCGGCTGGCGGAGGGTGGTAGTCATGGAAAAATCGATGACCGCGTACAGTTCCGTGGCTGTACCGCGGTCACATGATACCCCTTCCACGACATCCATGTCCCCACTTCCCCAGGGCCCAGACAAAGAAATTTCTAGAATTTTCTACGCTGTAAAATACTAAAATGTAAATTATTGTTTGTTTGTTTGTTTGTTAATGTTTGTTGTTTACCAAACGTTTGACTCGTTTCCTACGACCTCGGCCGCACGCGAATTATGACTCGTGGATTATTTGCTGGCCTCAGTACTTAGTGCAATACTATTTACTGCATTAAATTACTGCACTTTCGTTATCAAAAATACTACGTAACACAAGTCGCAATCATGAAAAATATTGCGTTGCGAAAACGACGTTAAATTATTTTACTATTACGTATTTACGTCTTTGAATATCTTTTAATTACCTACTTATTTGTTTAGGTGCTTATTAGCTCTCAATACGCAGCTGGCGTAAAAAATTATAATAATTCATAACAACCTGCCCCAAAATAAATAAGAAAGAAAATAATAATATAATATGCCAATGGTAGAAAACTATACCGTAAAAAATTAAGAAACAATGATTGCAGTACATTTCACACATACTTGCTAACAAAATATTTTTTCTCATATTGTATGCTAAAGTACATTTATTTCTGTTTTCTCTTGTTGAATAATGGGTTGACGTGTGTCAACGTTATCGCATTAGCTGAGTTATAAAAAATAACCCAATATTATTAGGTACGCAAAATTATTCTGTGATTATTATTACAGCATTTTCATCACATCATTTTTTTCAAACAAGTTTTGCATCTTAATTTGCCACTCCCTCCTAGTTATGCTACTTTGTATATTGTATGCGATTGATTATAATTGTTGTGCTTACAAACATTGCCAAACTTGCCGATTATTCAATAATTCAGTGGCGTCGAACTTTTAAAGTAACCAACTACGTTGACGTCGAGTAGGTTGTAGGTATATAATTTCATAAATTCTTATATTTCAAGGCTCCAGAATCGCTTTGTAAATTATTGGGATTCAGGATTAGTTTTTTCTGGTCGGTCAAAGTTTTAAAGTGTGATCAAACATAAGCCATTGATTATTATAATAATTTGGGTGTCCACAATATGTTATGCGACGCTCAATAATATTATGTAGTTATTCGTTTGCGCATGTCTTGCGCACGTGTGGAATTAATGAGTATATAATTGTTTTTGAATTCTCTATGGTCTATGACCTATGACGCTGAAAATTTCGTAAAATTAATTTAGACTTTGCATGTCTATCATAGTATTTTCGCTGGTTGTTCGTAATTGTATGTAATGTATTACACTATATTATGTAGGTGTGTATTACACAATTACGTAATACCTATTTCAATTGACTCACGATTTTGCTTAGTTTCGAGAGTAAATTGATTTGGTTTTCGTCTGTATAAAGTATTAGATATAGCATGAAGGTACGAAGATTTCAAATTATTTTAGAAACCGTCCCTAATCGAACGTACTGGTTTATTGAACGCGGTGAATGGCGACTGTATCATTTCATTCTACATTTTTTTAATAGTTTATTAAAATATAATACGACATTACGACCTTATAAATTTAGAATAATAAATAAAATGTCGATAATATTATCAGCGAAATTCGATTTAACAAATTATGAATTAAACTACAAGAAAAATAAAATTTAAAAACTTAGATACATCTAATAAATAATTATAAAACGATTTTTTTTCGGCATTTATTTGTTTAATTTTCAAGTAAACATCATAAGACATTTTTAAGATACATTTTTTTACCATCAAGCTATAATAATAATATTATTATTATAAGCATATCGTGTCTTGTTATTGTTATTTAAACTTTTATACTTTCATAATATTATAATATACATAATATTATGTTCTTTATATAGTAGGTAATTACTAATCAGTAAGTTTTAATGTTACCTATATGATATTATTTACCCGATTGGGCTTACCAATATTCTAATGTATTTTCTTTAGATTAAAATTCTACATTATGATTTTATTACCCACGTATAAAAATAAAAACTTATAAGAAATTAAGTTGTATTTTATAAATAAATTGTTTTATTATTATAAAAATTACATATCGGTTAGTTAGGTAAATAGGTACATTGTTAATTGTTAACATAAGTTATAAACATAATCTAAATCTAATCCTAACCCAAGTCCTAAATACTTGAATTATAATACTAGGGGATGGCTTGTCATCATTGATGTTGGCAAGTTACTTATAGTTGTTGTATTCATTATATTGAGAATGTAGTTGTTTCCGCCAAAACCTTATAAAGGTATAATAATATATGAGAAATTTAAATTAAAAATATAAGGTTTAGGTTACATTTTATGTAAGTACTGGCGTACTGTACTCAGTTTAATTAGTACCACATTACCATTATCAAGGTCTGTCATAGCTGATAATCTATCAATGAGCCCAAGTTTAGTTGCAGGTATCTCAGCTGGCACACTTCTGGTCATCATCCAAGTTGTGTCTGGATTAAAAGGAGGAGTTTCCATTTTGATTTATTCAATTAAATAATCTATCAAAACTATTTGTTTGAATTTCCTGTAAATGTAAATATTTAAAAAATTTAAATCTGATTTGAACTGATTTCGTTTTGAATGCATTGTTCTTGTAATCTTGTCGGTCATTCTAATAAAAAAATAACATTAGTTTGAAATGGCCTTAAAATGTATTCAACACTTTAAAACTCTAAGTGGATTTTTTTTTAAATTAAAGAAAAAAAGGAATATTTAAGCAAATTCAGTTTCTGACTAAACAATTATTGTTTTACACCCAATGTTTTTTTTATCATTTTCTATATAATATAATCATACAATTTGGCGATAGTATGCAATTATTATATTAGTATAGTATACTGTATATATTTTTATAATTTATTATTTTTATTAAATTTTAAGTCAATTTTCTACCAGAAACCTCCCTCAAACTGTTTCTATTATAAAAATTGTCTCCACACACAAACTATAAAAATTCATTGTAAAAATTTTATATTCATGAAATAAAAATATGATTTAAGTATAAAATAAGTGTTTAGGTACAAGGTACTTATCAAATATAATTTGTGAAATTTTCCTACAACTAATAATGGACATTTATCTAAAGGCACTTGTCTTGCATCGCTCACACCAGGCGGCCAGGCCTCAGCAGTCAGCACACTAGCATAAGATAGCACTATGTTATGATTACCTAGCACTTAGCAGTAATAGCAGTGATATAAATGATAAATGTTCATATAGGAAAAACATTTATTACAATATAAATACATTAAACAGTGCCCTCTGTTGAAAGTCCAATGAGAGAACGAACAAAATGTGATTTATTATTCAAAAACCTATTGTTGTTAAACCCATAGTTAATTGATTAATGTAAGCAATAATTGAAACATTTAGAATCAAACATAAACCTAACGAGATTTATTCAGTTGACACTGTTGACTATATACCTTTAGTACCTACAGCATAAAATCCGAAATCACTACACTTTGATGTTTGTTTCATTATTAGTTATTGCTTATTAGTCATTAGAATCGTAATATTATAAGTTATTACTTATTAGTTACTGTCACAGTATCACAGCAAATCAAAAAACCTAAAACGCAAGCCGCAAGGACGAGGCAACACATCGGCGTTCTCCTGGTTATTGCTGAAAAGTCGAAATTACTGACCTCAGACAGTCAGACATAAAGAGATTTTGTTAGTTGTCGCCGACCTTAGGGATTGGGGTAGAACAGCCTCTTGAATGAGTGAAACAATAAAAAAAACGATTTACGCAAATGCATAATCCACAAACATAACATTTTAAAAAAGACATTCTTACGTTCAAAATAAATACCTGGAATCGAATTCAAGTGAAGTTACACTTTTCTATGCTATATTGTTGTATGTTCAGGTGAACAATTTGGATAGATCTTCAGAGGTGAAATATGTAAAGAACTTCAGACTGTCTCTTTAGCTAAAAGGCTATTTCATGACAAAATAAATCTTCTCTGTTGCAAAACCGTTGACAAACCTCCCACGTAGTCACAGCTGTTTTGTGCATCATTGGTTAGCGGGCAATAGTGATCATGGAAATGATTTTATTACACATTACTCTTTTTATTTTTAAACTAGCTGTAACTTTTTACTTAAGAGCACCCCACACCCGCATGTGTTGTCTCCATCTTACAAACGCTTAACATACCAAATTTACGCTCAGCAGTTCACGTTTTATGCCGTTAGCTTAAAAATTAGAGTAAATCGACCTATTATGAAACTTGATGATAAGAACTTTATCCGTGTTTTGTTGGTAGTTTTTTTACGACAATTCAGTTTTTAAGTGAGGTATGCTTGTATAATAAATGTAAATTAAAAATGCTCATAACTCACTTAAAAACTGAATTATTGTAAAAAAACTTTCAACAAAACACAGATTAAGTTCTTAACATAAAGTTTTATAATAGGTCGATTCACTCTAATTTTTAAGCTAACGGCATAAAACTTGAACTGCTGAGCGTAAATTTGGTATGTTACTGGTTTGTTAGCGTGCGACAACACATGCGGCTGTGGCGTCCTCTTAAGTTTAATTTTTTAATTTTTGTAATTTAAAAATTCCTTATAGTCTTACCTACTTTACTGTTATCCCGAGTTATAAACATAGTCCTAACCTAAGCCTCATCAGTCATCCCAATTAAAATACTTAGATTATATTTTCAATTTTTTCTAATATTTTACAGATATTGAATATTATAATAGAAGTATTTTAACATAAAACTTATACATCGGTTAATCTGTGAATACTGAATAATATACTGTAACTTACAGTATATGATAGGGCGCCACTGACTGTAAGAATATTTTTCACCATATCGTATTGTAATATTATAATATTATATACAACCAATGTCCAATAATAATTGCTTTGTGTGTGTACCGTCCTACCGTGCACAAAGTTTAATATTTTAATAATAATATATTTCTTTTACGTACACCAAATTGAATTATAATAAATAATAATAATGTGGCGTAGCGGTAACACATAATGTTTAAAATACAATATAAAACTATGGAATCAGGAAAGCTCTGTGTTTTAAAACATTATATATTAAAGTTCACCAAATTACTGATTACATGACATTTCCACATAATATCATTGAGTATACATTTATATATTCTCCCATAGAATCATGTATATTGTTCTATGGTATTATTTTGTTTTTTCCGAGCATAAAATTCTTCATTTGGATATTTGATCCATTATAGCATTATCAATTGTAAACATGGGAAAAACCACGGCAAGTTAATTTGGCTTAAGAAAATAAATTTCCACCACCAAAAATTAAGTTGCATTATTCGCCCGACGCCCTTAAGGGCGATGAGTCACAGCGTTATTTTAGTAAGTATTATATCATATTATATAAAGACATTACGCGTATTTCCTATTATTTGGCAATGTGATCCTCCGTCTTCTGATCACTAGACAGTATTTATTTCGGTAAATGTTTGTATACTTGAAAACCTTTTATTCCTGAGATCATTTGACAAACTTGACATTTTGAGAGGAATAAAACCGAATTCTTAAAGTAATTAAGTGAGTGATAATAGAATTACTTTGTATTAGGTACGTCGTCGTACAAATAATGATAGTATGCAAATACATAATAATTGTTGTAGTCGCCATGGCGTTGTCGTATATTTTTGTAGTATCTACGTACATACGTTCGCCATCAGTTTATAAAGTGTGTAATTTATTATATTAATAAAGAAACACTGTCGTGGTGCAATGACCTCATCGCCTCAAGTACACACTTCACGGGCACGGGTCATGTTATTATTATACGCCGAAGTACGTTTGCCCGGGGCCCAGGGGTCGTCGTACCACTTGTACAGCGCATAATATCAATACAAAAGTATGTTTTAATGGCGACTCGACGTTTTGCATCATAACGTGGTCGACAATAGACATCCTTGAATCCGGCGCGTGCGAACGCTCAGCGACAGATAAAGATTTTTAAAAATCATAACAACCGAATTTGCAATATTGCATGCGAGATTTATTTTTGGTGCGTGTGAGATGCGTATGAGTTGCGTGCTGCATTCGTGATAATGATAAATAACATAATAATATTATCATCGCTTATTCACTTAAATACTTAATCATAATATCATTATCTCGATGAAATTGTATAGTACGGACATGCACTCGATGGAAAACTGCACGCAATTCAACCCTATTTTGAGTTTTGGCATCACGCAATTCGGCTGCAGTCCTTGAGTTATAAATGGGGGGAGGGGGATGTCAATTCATCCGGAACACGCAGCCCATTGACGATCGTCCCAATGATTCACGATCCATGCAAATAATATGCAATATAATACAGTTACGAATATTACGGCATACACTCGAGTACAGTGCCGTAATTATTGGTGTGGGGATTTGGGTTTCTTAGCCCCCACCCACCATGGTCATTTTTTTAAGACTGGCACGCCACATTTAAGTGGTATACGTTATATTTATTCTAACCTACTACTGTTGTAGTAAATCTTATAATCGATAGAAATAATACAAAACAACCAGAATTTCCTACGCCCAGTTGCATAGGCCCAAATCCATTAGAATTTCAGCGGGGCTACCATTTTTAACACCATTGTGATTGGAGGAGGAGGGGTTCTTCAATCACACAACGAAAAAACTGTGTATTTTTGGGGGGGGCTAAGCCCCATTAAAGGAGCACACAACACAAAAAATAAGTTTTTTTTATTTGAAAGAATGTTCAATTTTAAGGATAATGGTATAGGTTTTATGTTTCTTTTCACATTATTCAATAAGTTATGAGCAATTGAAAAAAGACGTGTGACGTCACTGGGCCGGAGTCGTCGTAATTGCCTATCTTATACGTGTAAAAGTTCCTCGCTTCACACAACTATTTATCGACCAAAACATTTTATTTTTGCAATTTAATTTACTTGTAAATATGTGGTTTTATGTGCTTAAGACAATGCAAGAATCATAATTTCATTATGACGTTTAGTTTTTTAAATATTAAAAATCTTAAAAGAGACATTTTGGTTAAACCGCACTTCATGGCGAGCGGCGCGTGGCGTTCGAACAACGTGTCCGCCGTTTAACCAAAATGTCTGTTTTAAGATTTTTAATACTTAAAAAACTAAACGTCATAATGAAATTCTGATTCTTGCATCGTCCTAAACACATAAAACCACACATTTATACGTCAATTAAATTTTAAAAAGAAAATGTTTAGGTTGATAAATCGTTGTGTGAAGCAAGGAACTTTTACACGTATAAGATAGGCAATTACGATGACTCCGGCCCAGTGACGTCACGCGGCTATTCTACATCTCTTAATATCTCTTAAAGTAATATTTTTTTTTACATCGTATCTTCACAAAATCATTTCATATAACCATAACTACAATAATTTAACATTTAAAAAAAATGTAAAGAATTTTTTTATTTGTGTTGTGTGCTCCTTTAAGACTCCCGCGATTTGCGCCTATGGCTAGCTGTAAAATAATGTTATTATTTACTTCGTAATAAACACTTGGTAATGTATTGTGGTTCAAAAATAAACAACTGAGCGGTCGAATAATATTTTATCGCGAAGCGACGACGCACATTGCCAACGTGTTATATAATATAAGCATATAATATTATTAAAATATCAATATTATAGGTGATTAATTTTAGTGATTCACTAATAGTGAATATTTATACATTCAGTAATTATTTAAACTTTGATTCTATATTATGTTCAAATGCAAAGAGTTATAAATAACGTCGATAAAATGAATCTTTAATCGACGATTTGTGACACGCGCGTACACCGTTGTACACAAGTAAACCTATAAACTAACTTATACTTTATAGATATAGACAATAAACCGTACACGTATTATAAGCACGTCGATATTGGACAGCCAAAGTCCGAGGTCACCAGCGATAACTGAATTAGGCATGAGCTATAATAAGCACTATAATAGACTATAGTAATTATTACAAATTAATATAATTATGTCATTATTAAGACAATAACACGGATATATACCATAATATAGTATGTATCTGTGTTAATATTAAGTAAACATAAAAAAGTATGCAAATGAATTATTTTGTCATGTGAACTAATCCAGCGAGTGGCTTCAGTATTACACTATTGTTTCTTGCTGTCTTATGGTCTTAGTGCGTTCACTTTTCACTTCAAAGTCTAAACTGTATAGATTATACAGTTTACACCAATTCAGTACGTGCTAGTATGACGTATAATACCATGTAGTATTCAACTATTCAAGGGCGTATAAGTATTATTTTGCTATACGAAAAATATTAAGACACCAAACTTAAAAATTCTATTTCACTCCAAGCAGTAAGCTTTGATCTCGAACCACGAAAATTGTTCTCTCATGCAGACTTAGAAGAACAAAATAATTCCCCATATTAAATTCCTGATTACGCCACTGTCTGACATTCTCATATTAAGTCCAACTTTAACTGAGTAATGATACAGAATTCTTAAAAAAAAAAATAGCTAGTAAAACAGTGGTAATTTAGCGAGGAGGTGGCAAGGTGGGAATTTGCCAGTCTGATTTTAAACGCAGTCCGATGGGCCGATGCACGGTTTTTTTCATTTAACTATTACTATGTTTCATAAGTGCAAAAAATGCCAATTCGTATAATATTTTGAGGAAATATTATATTATGTACTAAGAAATTATTGTCATGTAATGATAAATTGGTCATTACTAATTATTGATCGGGATTTATTAATATTTATAGTTTTAGACACATGAGGGAACTTGCAAGAAAGGTATATAATATGTCGTTTGTGTTTTATAGGAAAAGGAACATATTATATTAATATTATGCGCCTGCGAGCGGTTTTTTAAGTTACCCATTTGGGTTCGTAAAAACTTTTGCCCCCTCTATGAACAATTGAAATGACGCCATAGTAGTAAAATCATATTTTTTAAAGAATAAAGAAATTGAAAATGGTGTGCAAAGATAGAGGTAAATAAGCTGGGTAAACAAAATTATATAATGATTTCATACTATTGTTCTGTGATATACTGATATTATTAACCACCTTATTGTTAGCAGAAACGAAATCAAACAAATTATGAATATTCTATAAACTAAATATTTATTAACTAACTAAATTTGATGAAAATTGTAGGATTAATAATATTTTTGGGTAGGTATATCTAATGAATTATTTAAATTTAAAATCATGATATCCTTTTTATAAACATTTATAAAGCAATTGGCCGATATTTATTGTATTATTAAAAATATTTAATAAAAACTAATATTACAGTACTTAGAAAATTATAATATTTTAATGTTTAATTTATGAAATTTACTAAATTTACCAACCTAACCTTGAACATTTTTAGGTTATCATTTAGTTCATTATTTCAATATTGTTATCACTCATCAATATTATTTGAAATTTTTTTTATCAAAAAACGGTTTACGTTTTTGATACTGGTTTAAAATAGTAATTTATTGACAAATACTAATTTTAACTTCCGTATTTCTTTGTGTCGTGTCTTCGTGTCTGACTCAGGCTATATCTTATTCGACTTATTCTTATTGATTTTGTGTTCTAAGTTTTCCAAAGAAAAATGATTGTTATATTATTACTGTTTTATTGTGCATGAATAAATGACTAATTTTAAAACGATTTATTATGGAATGTAATAAGCAATGTGAAATAAGCAATGCGGTCATGATTGAATCTCTGGATACTATAATTCAACAAGAAAGTAGGAAACTCGAAATGGATAAAAACACTGGGTTATTGGCTAAGAAATCAAAAGTCATGAAGGTAACTTATAGACTTACTTGTGTACAAAAATACATATAAAGTGAAAATAACGCACATTTTGCAGTTTATCAATAAATATAACGTGTTGTAGTATAAAATATTTATATTACCGAAATTCATATCGTTAGAAACTCAAAATTTATAAATGTAGAATAACTACCCTTCAATGTTTGTTTTTAAATTTATCTGATTCACTTTAGTTATATGTTTCTTATTAATAACTTTTCCATATCCGGCTATTGTTAAAGCTGAATTTATTAACACATAACTAATTTTTTTTGTTAGGTACAACAACAATCGTTGAAAGAAAATGAAAATATGTTCAAACAAAATTTACCTATCTTTAAAACTCTAAAAAATCATTCACCTGAACTGAATCAGTCATGTGACAGAGTGAATGAAATCGAAAGGTTGGCAAACTTATTTACCCAATCGCCTAGTTTCTTTACAAAGGATAATAGTAACAATTGTATTGATGTCAAACATAACCAAGTATTATTGAAGGACAATATGCCTATAACAGCACACAATGTAAGTTCTTATTGCTATCATTAATATTGTAATATAGTGTTATAAATGATTTTTAGGTCTTGCAAAAATAGGGGACTTTTTATTTTAATTTGGTAATGTAACACATTTCACTGTAAGATGTTGAATTAGATACATTATATGTGATTCAAATAAAGGTGATTATTTATTGATTTCAGGAAGTCAATAAGTATAAAGCTAAGCTAATAAATAGTAAAAACACAAACAATTTAATTTATCCAGGTATCAAGGTAATTATAATTGTGGTTATTATTACTTATTAACACATGAATTCTAAAATTATATATATTGCAAAAAATTAGTTTATGGTTTTATGTTTAAAAATGTTTTAAGGTGAGGAGAAATGTACGATTTGGAGAATATTCACCGCTTAATCCTGCCAATCAAGTGGATTCACAACCTTTCCTAGGAATTGGAGAATACGATGATAAAAAAAAAAAACTGTTAGAATTACAAAGGAAGGAGTATGTAGAATATTTATCAAAGGTAATAAACATTTTATACTCTATAACAGCTTATGTATATAATATTCAATTTTTGATTACATTTTTTTAGGTAAAACAAGATAAGAATACTTCAGATTTACCAAAATTAGCTGGTTATTCATGTGAAGAAGCATATAAAACTGCAATGGTATTCAATTTTTCTTCAATATTGTTTAAGAAAATTTTAGATTCAAGAATATTAATTACTTTACTCTGTCCAGCGAGAGAACGTTTCGCGCATGGTCCAAATCTGGTTTCCCTACACGACTGCCATAGGGGAATCGGTATTGTGAAGGTGATGTGGAGGGATGTGCAAAATCCGGTGCGTTCTCTCGCTGGGCAGAGTATAGTTATTGCTTATTATACATCATTTTTATATTAATGATTTTTAAATAAAAATATTAATGGATATTTCATTAAGATAAAGTCTTTAAAAGTTATAATGTATCTTATCATATACTGTAACTTATACTATTTTAAACAATTTTATTTGTATTTGATTTATGAAATATATTATAATATATTTGTATACTTTATTCAAGTTAAGAAACATGCTCAATAGCCAATTTGTGTGCTGAAATCAGGTTTTTAAGTTAATAAGTTATTTTTGTCACTTTTTCATTGGAAAATCAATTAACATATTATTTATTTCTACTTATTATACATGTATTGTTTTTTATTTTATTTTAGGAAAATAACAACAGTTCTGACCTAGCAGAAAGCAAAGAAGGTGAGTTAAATTTAATAATTTGACTTATATTAATACTTATTAAGAAATTACGTATAATGACTAAAGGTATTAAAAATTAATTTCATTATTTAGGATTCAATCAGAAAGTCACGATACAACGATCTACTTTTATAGATGGAGCTGAATCATGTGCATGTAAATTACTTGCATTCTTCAACATTGTGAATTTGATACTTTGCTTATTTTCATAATTGTTTAATATTATTTATAGCTGATGAAGAAAGGAAAAAAGAAACTAATAGATTAAAACAAGAACTTTATAGATTTGATTTAAGTAAACAGATAGAAGAGAAAAAAAGGTTGGAATTAGAACAAAAACGTAAAGATCAATTGGAAGATGAAGCCATTGAAAGAATGGCAAGAGAACAGGAAGAAAAAATGAAGATGGAGTTTGAAAAAGAAAATGAGAAACGAGTTTTGGCTCAACTCCAGGTATGAAATATATTTATAAGTAATATTAGTTTTTCGTTTTTTGAAACTTATATTGCTACTTATACAAGTTAGAGCTTAGTGCTTAAAGTTTCTCTAAAAGATTTAAGTTAGTTAGATACCTGTAATGAATAAAATGAAATTTTAACTTAAAAAAGAGTTGTCAGCATATAGTTTTAGTTTATAAAGTAATAATAATTGTAGTGATAATGCTCATTTAGAAACAACTCCAACAAGAAAAGTTAAAAAATGAAATAATGCAAAAGCAAAAGGACTTGGAATCAAAATCATGGAATATGCCATCTGAAACTGTCTCCCGGCAATTATCAAAACACACATCAAGTCGCCATGAATCGTTTGAAGACAATGATACAGAAGAGTTTCAGTGCCCTCCTCAGAGTACTTTTGACAATGTACCTTTACCAACTACACGTGTTCGAGCTCCTAGAAAAGTATATAAATACTTTGGCATCCCTAAATTATGTTTTAATTTAGATTTATTGAACAATTTTTGTTTTAGATAGTGTATGATGAAGATGACAAATCTGTAAACAGAAAAACTTTGAGAGATGTTTCATGCAACACGGATACATTTAAAAATCCATGTATGAACCAGAACATTTCCCCTCCAGGAATGAGTCATAAGGCGGAAAGAGCTCATGTGACTTTTGCGAATGATCCTCCTATGAGTAGAACAGAGTATAACCCTGCAGCTCTACTGCCGGTAACAAAATCTGTAATCATTGATTCACCATTTACACTTGCACTGGCTGGATTACGTGATAATGAAGAAGATAATAGAACTTGTGAAGCTATTGAGCCTACTGAAGCAGCATATAGAAATCAGGTACAAAAACATTAATTACATCACAATTTCTTATTAATTTAATTTCAAACTTGAATGGCTCATTTATTAGTTATTGAGTATTGATTAGTGATTAATATTTAAGCTGTCTTTGAAAAAGTGATTTAAAATTAAATCTTTATTTAAGTTTATACCCCATAAAATATATCATAACTTATGAGTTGAGGGAAAATTTTTATGCAATTATTGAATCTTTTAGTTTTTAGTTTTTATACTTTCAGATTCTTGTGAATAATCTTTAAAAAATCGTGATATTTCAAGCTAATGACAACATTTTATTTTGCATATCATTTCTGCTTATTTGATAATTAAATAATTATCAAATGCTATTATAAATAGCTATGGCTATTGTTTAATTTTGACAAAATTTGATATTAAATACTGCAGTGAAATGAAATGAAATTATAATGTACTGTTATCAAAATCTAAAATTCTAAAATATCGGAAAATTCTAAATATACATTTTTTTGGTTATTAACTTATTCCAATGATTACCTTTTAATTTATTCTAGTATTTATAATCAATCTCAAATGCTAATACCTATCAACTTTATCGTTCTTAAGAAGTTTTTCTTGTTCATCATTGAGTATCTTATTAGGTTATCAGGTTATTATATTTATTTAATTTTGTTTAAAGGTTACAAATAAATTAATAATAAAATATAAAGTAAACAATTTGATTGCGTACTTTTTTGTATTTTTCTTATGATTTATGATTTTGTAAACCTTTTTAATCAGTAAAATTATAATATTATGTACAGGTTGATTCTCAATGGTATTATCATCGTAAATACTAAATGATGTAAGTTATTTAATGAATAGGTACATGTAGTTTTTAATCTACATTTTGAAAATTAGAGTTGTAATGTTGTCATCAAATTTTCACTATAGTTAATTATTTTGTTTTACACCTCAGTTTTTCATAATGTTAGTTGATTATTTCAAGTATTTTTAAATTCAACTATATAGCAGCCCCCGAGCATTTTAAACTTAGTAAAAAAAGCAAATATAATTTTTAAAACAAATGATACTGGCCATAAAAAATATTGTAATTATTGTAATTAGTTTTTTTAATTGAACTATGCAATAACCAACGTTAGTGTTTCCAGCATTTAATTAAAAATGTGTGTTAATACCTGACAAAGTATTCATGGATTTGTAGTGCATTCAAGGTCATATCACATAATTTTTTATTTGCCATGCACATGGAATTTGAAAAATATTACTTTATATAGATTCTACTCTATCCCAGTTAATTTACTTATTAAAACAATATCATCAAATTGTATTATGATAATATTGTCATTTGCATGAGGACTAGAATAAAGAGACCAAACTCGTACAGCCACCCGCATGAAAAAAACGTACTGGAGCGAGTCGCTCAATTAAACAGTAACAGATGGCTCTGCGATTGCTAGAATTTAGGAATTATTCATATTTTTTGAAAAATATTATTTCAAACCATGACTCATCAGTTATTATAAATTTTAGAGCTCGTACAATATACATTAATAAATGTGTATATTTCATAAACACTTTTATGAATGTGTAAATAATTAAATCATACAAACTGTAATCTGTGTTCACAGTTAGTCTAAGCTGGATACTATTCAATATAAAAAGAAAATACACATGTGCCTTCTTGAACGGTGGTTTATACCAATATGTATCGTTACTTTCAAATTTGTTTCTTAAGAATGTTGAATATATATGAAATATAAACATATGTTTACAATTTAAAAAGGGTCATGGTTTAAAATAAAGCATATATTTTCCATAAAACAATTAACATATGAATAATTTCTATATTAAGTGGACTAAAATAGCAACTTTAGTGATTGCAACTCATTTGAGATGTTGTTAGAATGGGAGTTTGGTCTTTGGTCTCTTTATGCTAGTCTACATGGTCATTTTTCTGTGGTATTATCAGTTAGCACAAGCAAATGCAACCCAATTGTAAAATTAGTTTTATATAACTATTGATAAAATACAAAAATAGGTAGGCTAATTAAAATTAATAAATTAAATATATTTCATACATATTACAACTAGTTGGTAGTTATATTTTAGTAATCATAAAATATATTTTAACCATATAAATTATATTATTTCATTATATAAAACCTTAATGTTCTTCTATTATACTTTCATTTTTTTTAGGAATCAAGAGATGCACAACTAGAAAATAGTCATGAGTTGCCAACTGATAAACATTTATTATCAAATTTAGGGAATATAAGAAAACAACTAGTTATAGAACATCAAAAGTTAAAACAACAAGTTCGAAGATCCCAATAAATTGATTAACAATTGCTCAGAATAGTTTCATAAACAACTTTGTACTTTGTATTTTATATTAAAAAAGAAAATTTTTCATTTTTCATTCATCAAAATATATTAACAGTTTTATATGATACATACTTATTCTATTTTTCTTTTTTTATTATATAAACTGAATACTTTATAAATATAGTTAAACATGTAACAGTTCTAACAAAACTTGGTCACAAACAAAATATTAAAAAAAAAAAAATCAATTATACCATATTACCTTAGTTACATTTTAACAGTTATGGGCAGTGTTTTACAGATATTATTCACTGAATTAATAATTAACTACAATATTTATTTTAAACTGGGTGGAAACTATTCCTTTTAATTTCAGACAGTTTAAAGTTGGTAAATAGCTTATATAATATACATAGCCAAAAATAAAATAAAGGAAAACCGATCTATCAGTCTTCAATTGTATAATCTGCTCCATGGTAAGCATCGTGTATACAATCTGAACATTATAAAATATTCAATTCAACCGGTAGTCCAATTATTCAATTATATATATACATACATATGTCATGCGTTATTTTCATCATCATCATCTAAAGTTAAATCAATACCTGCGAAAATACAAAATAAATAAATATTTTCAAATAATATAAATTTATAAATTTTATATATTCTGCAAAATGTTTATATTCTAGTATTTGTACATTTTTTATTTTACAATCTGAAATACACAATCTATACAACATAGCACAATAAGTATATATGATATTATAATAGTAACATGAATAACTTGAATTAAGAAATCACACATTGGTGACACTTGGCTGGGAATTTCGCTGTCTAGAGTCTAGAACTTCGTTTTTTTTTTTTTTTATATAACAAGTCACGGCACCAGTTCCTTTTTAGAGTATTTGTACATAAAGAAAAATTGTCTATACCATATTATCACATAAGAGTAACCTCAGATAGTAGGCTTCTGCTTACAGCAATTGGTAAGGCCAACTTACACTAAGCTAATATATTGCTATTTTCCAGCCATAAATGATACATGTTATAAATTAAAGATAATGAATATCCATTTATTTGTGTTCTGATCAGATCGACATATTGTCACCAGAGATTACTCTTATATGCAACCAGAGGATAGAAATGTTAACATTCAATGATACTCAGACAATATTACCATAAATATTTTATCATTTAAATTACTTACTTTCTGACATGGCATATGTCAATGATTTTGATTGGTTTGAAGAAACAGGAAAACTACGATTAAAGCGATTTCTAGTAGACCCCGTGCTCATTGATGTGTAGCTAGCTATTATTGGCAACCGAATTTGAGGCATTTGAACAACTTGTGGAGGTGGTTTTGGTGGTTCAATATAAGTTACAATCTAGAAAAGTAATTGAACATTTATAAAATGAAAATATATTATTTCAGTAGTTAACATAATTTAATAAAACTGGTAATTTAAGCAATATTGAATATTTAAATTCAATTATGTGAAAAAAAGCTAAAATAAGAAAAACATATAACCAAGAAGTTGAGAAATAAAGTTAAATTCATAAATAAAACAAACATTGAAACATATCCTTTAAATAATTAAAAATTATACAATACAGCTGTTCATCATATTTTTAGAATGAATAATGTATTGTATTCTTCAAGAATCAGGTGTAATCAGTTGTGATATTGATTAGAATAGACTACACTTTGTGTGTGAATATTTCAATAGCATAAACCTGAAAACATTCAAAATGTATTACCTGTATACTGCTATCATTACTTTCATCTGAAATAAGTATTGGATCGTCTGATATTGGTTGAGGGACATTACGTATTATTGGAATATTTAGCCGTTGAGACGTTCCTCTGTTTTGAGATAATGCTTCTTCTCCATACACAGCTGAAATACCACTACAATTACCATGAATAGGTAATTCTAATCGTTTTTTCGGTATCTTTGTTTTATTATCTGAAATTCATTATTAATCAATGTTTCAAAAAAATAATTCAAATCAAAATATAGAAAATAACGAATATTAGTGGACCCATGTTTTCTTTGTGTCAGTTTATTTTGATTCCTACTCAACAGTCCACAGGCGTGTGCACAGTGACAGCCTAGAGTACACTTTCAATTTTAAAAGTTGCCAATCAACCAAGATTTAATTCTGTAGATTTTATTTTTAAAAAAAAATGTCTTTTTATGAATTGTTATAATTATTATTTGTTTATAAAGATGCATGTTCCCAACTTCGGAAAAACCTATAATATAGACTTGAGACAGACGATGGTATGGTTGGCATCATCTATTATTGGATATTTTATTATTTTTTTGATTTGTAGCAAGGTAATCAGCAAGTGTAATCCTACAGGGCTGTAGATGAATAATATTTTTCCGGTTTAATTTTATCTTTAAAAGATACTGTAAATACTGTAGATTATTAATTGTTAATAGATAATTCAGGCTTTTTTAAAATTAAATAAATATTTTATTAGTAAGATGGCAATGGGGGAGGCTTCACAGTATATGGACTTTGGTTGATAGGGATTTTATTGGTTCTGAAGGTAGTGCCAGTTGTTAGCTAGGCTGCTGCCGCGGATGAAGTCTAGTCAAAGGTCAGCATGCAATTTTAATATCCTTAACAAACTTGTCTCAAGAGAAGTTACACCCGCATGTGTTGTTTGTTTTCAGAGTGAACAACATAGCAAAAACTGTTTTGTGGTGGACAAATATACTTCCTCTGTATTTATAGTAGAATTATAAATAATCCACTATGCATAGAGAAGAACTTAAAATGTTTCAAAGAATTTTTATTTCAGGGATTTGTTAAATACCTGACATCTCATTTGGTTATTGTCTATTGATTTAAATTAGGGGGGAGGGGGGTCATAAAGTAAAGCAAATAAATACAATAATAATAAACATACCTGCAACAGCTTGGCAAGCTATACAAAACCAGCGTTGATCACATTTGATAGCACTGCACAATCGATGAGTTCCATTTGAACCACATGTATGGCAAAGTATAATCTCCCAGGAACCACTAAATGGAAAATAAAAAAAGTATTAATTGTACTTTAATTATTTTAATAGTATAAGTATTCATTTTTTTTTTTTTTTAATTAAGTTTATCAATATTAGAATAAAAAGTATTTGTGTTAAGTCCAACTACATACCAAAAATTATCTTATTAAAAATATTTTCAACAATTATCTTGATAAGTTATTTAAGAAAAAATAACTTTGTTAAAAAAGAAACATGACATACAACAAAGCAAATTGGTAGTGTTTGGTGTATTGAAAAATTATGAACAGGCTTATACCTCACTTTTAAAAGAGGACTTTCAGCTACTTCACAATTTTTCTGATTATGCAACAGTGGATGACAAACTCCTAACCAGACAACAGTAGTGGATTTAGATGAAATTATCTCCAATACAAACTTAAGTATAGAATTAGAAAGAAGACGACCACCAAAAAGACAATCCAGTATCGACTCATACAATTACAGCTGGTTTGCTACACCTATCAGGAATATGAAAAGTACTCTTCACTATAAATAATACTGAACAAATGTTGGGTTAAGTTAGCGAAGTAGATAACTTTCTTGCTGAAATGCATTTTCAGAATTTGAAGCATACAAAAATAGATAATTGTATTGATAAAGTTGCAACTGATGAGCCCACAAATCCGACTTACACTACAGCGCCTAAAGAAGTTTCACTTCAATAATAAAAATTATAGGTGTGATACTTGTTTGCTGTTGCTCCACTAGCATACCGTAAAAAATAATCTCCCCGCCACTCTTGTTTGTTATTGCTTCGCCATAAATAAAATATATATTATAAAATAAACAATAAAAATGAAAAAAAAATATATTGTGCATATTATAAATTTAAAAAAAATATTTCAATATTCTACACTATTTTATACATAAAAATTGAATTAAAAAAATACCTATATTATAATTATAAATGTTGAAAAGACATTTCGGACTCAGTAGTATATGAAATGTGCAATTGTGTGTATTGGTAGTCTAGAACCAGTTAGCCAATTATTAACTCTTTAACCCTTTTCCTTCCAGCTACTTCTTTTCTGACTCCTCCATCACAGTCCCTTAATAAATATTATACAGCCATTTCCACACATTCACTAACTTTAATTATATTATTTTTTATAAAAATGTAATTCCAGTGTGGACAGTATCACAGTTGAAAACAACTGTAAGTAATTCACTAAAATTCATTTTATCTTATTATTTTTTTTTTTTCTTTATTTGGAATATACAATCTATACATAGGAGCACAATAAGTATATATGATGAGAGTAGGAATACATATCATATTAAATATTAATTAAATAAACTAGTTACACAAGTTTAAAAAAAAATTTAAAAAAACAATACAATATTTACATGAAATGCTTGATGGGAGAAGCCATCCATTCACGACTATACGGCAGAGCGATAACAAACAAGAGTGGCGAGGAGATACATTTAATATGGTGTACTGGCTGAACGATAACAAACAAGTACTGAAGGTAAATGGTAATATTGTGTAATAATGACTTTAATAAGTTACCTATACTAATTACTAATAAAATGCTCGTACAACACTGTAGTTGATATCTCATTTGATAACAATGTAATTGAAATAACAATTATTGATTGATAAAATTAATATTGATGGTTAAATATTGGAATTCAAATTTGAATTTACATTTATATATCAATTTCATAAATAATGCAATCATTTTAGATACTGTTTGAATGTGTATTTATAAAAACTATCCCTTAGAGCAAGCTTTGATATTTAAAATGTACTCTGCTATATATTGTTAGAGAGTAAAATAAAAATGTTTAATATTATTAAAAACAAATAACTTACGACTCTTGTTGAAATGTTCGTTTATCTTGATGAGGACATAGACAGTTTGAAGCATTGCACGAACTATGCCTTTCTAAGAGCTCAGCAAAAGCGTTTGGTACAGTTTCCCAAGAGGCGTCCCTGTTATTTAATTTTTTCAGGTAACTGTATATGGTATAAAAATGATGTAAGCGTATCAGTGTACGCATATTCATATTATACATAGATATGCACACAACTAATTAACTTCTTGATTTCTATAGTTACTTTAAAAAAAAAATTGTAATTTTCTCTATAATGCATATTTAATTGCATAAGGTGATTGATTTAAGTAATTACACTTATTATTTTAAAATTTTAACTCTTTTGAAAAAAAATTATGATCAAATTTTTTCTTTATTAAATTTCAAATTTTGAATCCTAAATTCTTATCACAGTACTCCAATGTATGAAAATGAGATTTTGTTCAAATTATATTAGATTCCAGAGTTTAACCCATGAACTAACATGAAAATGTATTTAACTTATATAAAAACGAAATATTTTTTACTTGAAGAGTGAATTTAAAATAGATTTTATATTTTATTTTATTTTTTAGTTCTGCACATATACATCAATTTTCAAAAATTAGGATAAATAAAACTCAATTACCGTGATGGTATATATATTCCAAGAGTAAGCATCCGGGACTTGAAATTTTCAACATTATTGCATAATGGGCATTTAAAAAAGTAACCGGCACTTAATGCCAGATCTTGAATACATCCTCGATGAAACCATGCATTACGCTTGCAACACGGAGCCCAAATAGAAGTAGGTAAAGGAGACGGTATTACATCATCCTTACAAATAGCACATTGTACAGGAGCAGAATTTTGTAACTCTGCTAAATCTATGGCCTGCGTAATTCGATGCTGTTGGCAAAACGATCTAAAAATATTTGTTTTAATGAGTATCCATGGTAAAATGATACAAAATTGGTTAGAAACTATAAGATGAACTACATACTTAAATGACTGAAAATATTGATGCATAGATCCATTTTTCAATCCACAAGGAAGATGAAACACTTTTCGACATTTTGCTCCACAACATGATATAGTTGCACCCTTCTTCTTGCAATAAAAGCAAGTCTAAAATCACAATTACAATGTAACTATACAATACACGCTATATAATAAAGAACATACTTCTTTGGATCCTCGAGTTAGTTCCGCTTTAATATCTTTTAATAAAAAGCCCCAAATCCCTTCCCTGTCTGCACCATTTTGAATGGCTCTTGACGATAATAACTGAAAACCAATATATAATTATATATGAATATAATATACATAAATATTTGAAAAAATCTATTTACAATACAAAAATAATGACAAATAACATCATTGAGCTGATAGAGTAGTCCATATAACTTTTCACTGATTTCTTTTTGGCCACAAAACATACACGCTTTATTATGACTGCTGCTCAGCTCCACTAACACATTTTTGGGTATGGCTTGACGAGCTGTTGGCCTACGTGCCACTCCATTACCTGTCAAAATTATAATATTTCATTAACTTGCAGTTAAAAAAATTATAAATAGTTGTTATATTTTAAATAAGAAAATAATAATTTACAGGCATATAATATCTGTAGCAAATCATCAAATTTAGATACTTTTAGAACAATTATTTTGTACTCGTTAGGTAACTCGTACCTAGCAACTGTAACCAAAAATGTAAGACTTCTGAGTTCAAAACTTAAACATCAACAATTTCAGAGGACCAAAAATAAAAAAATCCCGGCAAAAGGGAAGCTGGTTACTCACTTCTCCTTGTAGTCGGCGCCATAGTGGAATGATAAATATTTGTACAGTCCTCCTGGTTCCCTGTTTGTCACCACAGGGTACGTCGGGTACGACCCGATTGCTCTGACGACGGCGAAGAATAAGAAAACGGTCTTTTGTTCCCGATCTACTGTACAAAAACTCTACCGCCAAAAAACGGCAAACAGACGAGTGCCGGAGTGCGCGACGCCGTAACGGTAAGTCGTCGGTAATGGACGACGTGCCGCGTCCACCGTCCTTTAGAAAGCGCGGCAAGCGCTCGGCACTGACCCGCGAGATGCGCTCACAAAACGGCCGTTGTCGGGACACTGTAAAACAGAGTCGGAAGTTGTAACGAAAAGCGATCCCGTCATGTGCCGCGGACCGGTTATGGTGGGCACACGGACAGAACGCCGAAAAACGAGTGCGGAGTGTATCAGCAGGCTATCGTTATTCGGTTCGGATGATCCCCGGTGCATACCATAGAACACTCAACAGTCGGTAGTTCGGTACTCGGTGCCGGTGGTACCGTGGTATTCGGGTGTCGGTAGGCGGACGGTGTTCGAGACAAGCGCGGATGTTCCGGCGGGGCCGACCGGGCTCCACAGTGTTGCCAAGCGTACATAGTGCAGCTCGCAGCCGTATCAGTTTTCCCGAACCGGTCCCAGCTGCAGCTGGTGCACCATGCACCTCCCCGACGATAAAATGTTCTTTATTGCTGACGCCGTTATGGCGGGATTCTAAGGAGCAACTGCCGACTTTGTATATTTGAGTCCAACTACACAAATATAATTATTAAATTATGTTACAGACTTTAAGTGTCTTGTGTTGGCTTGCATGAGGGGAGGGGGATCACCAAAAAAAAAATATGTTTTATATTAAACTAAAAAAAAACTAGCAGATGTTATGAACGTCAACAGTTTTCAGAGATTATGGAGACATAGGAGACTGTCTAGAGTCGAAAACAATCGGTGGCGATTGCTAATAATCATAAAATCAATAACACTGTAGGTACCCTAGTAAATAAGCAAAAACATAAAATACTATAATCAATATTCTATACCTAGGTAACTTATGTGTAGCCCGAGTTCGCGCCAACTTCAACGTTTATAAATTCGATAGGCGCCAGAGTACCTGCATTTTGGGGGCATTATTTGATGCATTTGTTTAACCGGTATTTATTTTACCCCAAAATAAATACCCTACGGGCTACGAATAATATTATGAAGATTTGATTAAAGATGGCAGTAATGAAGGTACCTATTTTTTGTCAAAATTACGAAAATAGGTTATTTGTTTATTCGGTTACACTATCGTTTAATTTTGTTATTTTTATATTATTTATAGATTGGTTTTATGCCTTTATCGGCGTACAGTGGTTGAGTCCCACCGGTGCTTTCATGATGGTAGGGTCATGTCATAGTAAGTTATGAAGGCGGTAATAGACGGAAAAGTATAACACCTAAAATTAGAACAAAAATAGTAATATTTGTAAAATTATCACGGATGACTGAAGACGGACGATAGAATCGACTTGCTAATGCCTAAATACCTAATATTGTCGGCATGTCGCATGTGTTGTCACCGTCTTATAATTAATGTACGACATACATAGTAACTGTTTTGAGCGGGACAACTATTATAAAACTCTATGTATAATGTATTTATAGTAGAGTTATCAAAATCCCACAACGCATAGAGACAACTTTATCTGTGTCGTTTGTATAATTTGTATATTATTTGTATATTTTTGTATAACACGTATAATAATTTTTATTAAAAAAATGAAAAAAATCTTATGTTCTGAATGTTCTGATAATTTTGATTGTATTCATGTTATCCAAATAATAAAAACACTACTACACAGATAAAGTTCTTTCCTATGCGTTGTGGAATTTGGGTAATTCAACTTTAAATACATGTAGGGAGCTAGTACAGTACTATGTTCATGTTGCACTCCTGCCCAAAACAGTTTTTGCTACGTGCATAGGCGCAATTTGCTTAGCACCCCCAAATGTTTTCATATTTATTTACATTTTAATAGTTATTATGCAGGTATCCACAATCATAAGTTAATATGAAAAAAATAAATATGCTTCAGCACCCCCACTTTTTTCATTGAAATTGCGCCCCTGGCTGTGTGTTGTACATTGGTAAGACGGAGACACACATGCGTGTGTGACGTCCTCTTAATGTTTTTTTGAAATTATCGGGCTGTTAACAATTCAAAAAAAGAAAAAAGAAATATTTTTAATTCTAAAAAAAATAAAATTTGTTTTGTTGTTATGCTTAGGAGAAAAAATATTAAGACCATAATATAAAGTATCAGTCTAATATAAAAATACTAATAAACACAATGCTTGTCAAAAAAAGAGGGCATGAGAATAATATTGTATTATTCAAAATTTAAGGAATGAGTATGATGACTTAGTATGTATTAATTAGCCATATATGTGTAATAAATGAGGAATTTCAAAAGATTTCCATGAAGTCGTTTCTAAATTTTCCAAAACATTTTGATAACGTTGATAATGATAGGATATTAAATGTTACGGAGGAGAGCTTTAAGGTTCAAATTTTTTTCAGTTATTGGTACTATAATTTTTTAAGTTTGTAATAGATTTCATGCATTATAACTGATTTTTTACAACCAATTACTCCTGTTATTTTATTTGTTGATGATGTAATAAAAACTAAATTCTGTAAATTATTTATTAACATTAAACTATCTACTGACCAAGGTACTCTATTCATGTCCCCTCTTGGCTCTTGTATACAATTAATTACACATTATGTAAATAATTTAATTAGATATTTCAATATTTGTACTGGTATAAAATCTATACTATAGATGTATTATGTATAGGTAATGAAAATAATATATTGTAGGATACCAATAAACCATGCATTTTTGTTGCTAGGGCTCCAAAGAGTTGTAGTGCCGCACTTGCAGCACTGATCAATACCACAGAATATGTTTTCCTACTGTCCCTTACAATAATAACTAAGGCATTATAACTGGGGTTATTTTAGAGAGGTGTTGTAATTTTATATGATAAAATATAACTTAATGGTGGGGGGCTTACATACTCCATCAAAAGGTAGGGCTAGTTAACTTACTTTTTTAACTTATAGAAGTTGATTAGAAATAATAATAACTTAATTTAGTTAAAAATTGGTTACTTTTTTTTATATATAAAATTAATAATAATATATTTTTTAAACTAAAAAATAACATATTAATTTAATACGTCTTACAGTTGTAAATAAATATATGAACTAAAATTAAACTAGAAAATTAACTGAACTAAAAGAAGCTGGAAATGACTTTAAACTATACTGGAAAATGATTAAAGATGCAGCAAATTGTTCTAAAACAAATGTCTTTATTCAAACTATTAATAACAAATTTGGTGAAAAACTGCACACTTCGGATCAACCAAAAGAAATATTGAACTGCTTTAACGAGTACTTTTACAACACAAGACACGAATAACCAAATAAAACATACATTACAATATGACAGAATGTACAGATGCCCGATTTTTGATATCGTATTCCAATCGTCCAATATCACATGGTAAATAACACGGGTTTTAACTTTTTATGGATTAATTATTCAACTAATTAATAAAAATATCGAAAATCGGGCTTCTTACGTTTCTAGATAAAATTCTCCTCTACAATTTTTATGATAGGTATTTTTACTGTAAACCTCTTCAATAAGCCGTATTATTTGAAGTACGAAACTATGTTTTACGGTCGATTTTTTTCTACTGTGACGGCCTCTTAATAACTGACATCAAATACTACTGATATTTCATTTAATAAATTTAGATTAATTAATGATGGATAAATTATAAAGGCAACATTTTTCATCTCCATAAGATGGAATTACAGTAAAAATGCTCAAATTAATTATACATTCATTGATTAAACTACTATCACACATTTTTAAGTTGGTTATAACAAAAATCTGCTATTCCAGAATGCTTTATTATTTCAGTAATCCACCAATACACAATAAAGGTAACAAATCCAACAGGCAACAATACAAATTATTGCCCAATCTCACAAATATCAAGTACTTATTATTATTGATTATAAATATTATTTATACAACAAGCAATTGCAACAATATCAAGCTACATTTATAATACTCCTAGGAAAAAAAAAATAATTCTAACATTAGAAAATATAAACCGGGAACCCATATGACTATGATAAAATTGTGCTTATTAACCACTATAGATTCAGCCAATCATAGCACTGAATTTTTTTCCGGAAATCAGGTGATTTGCAAAGTCGCCTTTGAATCCTCTCAGTGTGTGTTTGGCACTGTTTGCCACAAAGAGTAATGATAGGTTACTCTATGGTTCGCCAAAGTCATAATCATAAATTAGCACTTTTCACTAAGAGCATTGATGCGATTTACTCAAACGGAATAACGGATGTTAATATTATTTTATTATCAGGGAAAATAATTTTATTTATATCAAATAAGTAAATATTCGTCGACATAGGTTAGGGTAGGCTAAGAAGGACGGGTCGTCAATCGTTTTGGGGTTACATGATGTAACTTACATCTAGATGGAAAATAAAGATTTTCAATCTAAATAAGATACAATCGATATTTACATACACAGTAAAGACCCAGGGTACTTCATTTGGAAGCCATTTTAATTAATGTATATAAACGATACTATTTTTGTATGCTGTCACTAAATGTGAAACAACATTTGTATTTTTTAATTAAGGAAATGTTGAAGGTTTAAAACTATTTAAAAAACACCCAGATCTTTAAAATTTAGCAGAAATGTTTAAAATGTACAACTAACACTCCATTGAAGACATCTTCAAAAATGTAATTTTATCAATGCATGGTAGCTCAAAGCAAGAGGTATTCATCCATAACTATTTATTACAGGTAATTAACTTTTATTAATTATAATAGTACTTTTATAATTTTAACAATTTTTTTTTGTGAATGAATATAAATTCATAAAACTACTTAGATACATAAAATGAGTCAAATAATAATTGATTTTTTTTCAATCACTTAATAATAAAATTATTTTTTCAAATATGCAATACAGATTTAAAAAATTTCAAAATGTTTTTTCCTTTATACTTTTAAAATTTACTAAGAATATAATTCTTTCGAATTAAAGTTCGTTTCTTGTTTTTTAATGTTCGGTGTTCCTACGTTTCTTATTTGTGTATAAACTTTTGCTTGAAATTCTTCTGCTTATCGGATTTAATAATATAAAATCGTTTTAAATAGTGGCCTAATCACTGGGTCTCTGCAGTATCGGCCTGAGTCTGCCATATTCAAGGAGCAAGCTTCATAAGCTACCTACCCATCGACCCATCCACCAATTAAATTTACTAGGACCATTGCGTTATTGCAATATACCACTAAAAGTTTATATGTATGCTTTAAAGTTTGTTGCACAAAAACTATAACTCTTGTATGATGAATATTATAAGACCTTTCTTTTTATAGATAATTATCTCCTCTATAATTTTTGTTAGAAACTTTTTATCATAGGACCAATGAAAAGCGAGATATTTACAAAAGGCTGTTTTGACCCTTGACCTCAAATAATCATTTACGTGTACATGATATCAATGGTGACTTTTCACTAGTTTTTTATAACGGCGTATAATGGCTGGGAAATGGCCGGAGATGAAGGCGAGAATTAGTTAAGTATACATTGTTTTATTTTGTATTATTTGGTATGATATTTCCATGTAGGTCATTTGTTGTTAATTATTCCAACTACAAAGTATTGAATCAAAACTCAAATTTCCGTAATTTTACTTAATTTGGTAATTCAACATTTGAACTTTAAACGGATTAAAAAAAAATTATGACTTTTGATACTTTATTTTCAATGTTTTTTTATTACAGTAAGAAAAATTTATCTAGAACTTTTGTATTACATTTCCAAGCTTTTTTATTCTAAAATATAAATGCTATCAAATATAAATCGTAAGAAACTAATAAGAGAAAATTTCAAATTTCTATAAACCACAGTACAGCACAGATTCAAAATATTTTCCAAATTAGGTAGGTATGTAAAGTTTAGAAAAATTAAAGTATTTGTAGTTAATCGTTTTCAATATAGAACATATAAACAAATTTTGTCGAAAACTGTTTGAGCATAAAAATTCCCTTTTCTCTTAATTTATTATTGTGTTTCCGATTATTTTAAAAACTACTGATAATATTTTACTTTTGACTCTCCAAAATACCAACTTTATCCAGACAAGTATTTCTGTATTTTATCTTAGTTAAACTTTAATTAACACCCTATAAAAAAAAATTATTTAACTAACAATATGTCATCAAAACTTATTTTTTAAATATTTTTGTAGTTATTGTTACAGGGCGCCACTTATAGCATTTCTAAATTCCCAGTAGTAGGGCAGAACTACCGAACAAGCGAACCAGGATTTGTGGATCCACAGCTGTATTGCTGATATATGTATGGTCCGAACCTTCGGTATCTCAGATTCTCAGTAGGGGCAGGTTAACAGCTGCTGATGATCGAACGTAAACACAAAGGAGACCGGTCGTCCCGAACCACAACAACAACAACAACAACAAAAACATCAACAACGACGACGACCGCTATCAGCTGATCTCGATTATAGATCAGCGGGTCGCGGGGTTGTGGTTACTGGTTAACGATTCGATACTCCGAATTCCGATCATAGTCATAATTCATCATATACATTTATATGTTGTTCGAATACCTGAAATCTGAATATTGGATAACGTTAGTGCATTACTAGTCGTTACTCGTTACGTACTACGCTCACATCTCCATTTGACGATTTCCGCGTGACAACGGAAAACGAACGCAAAGCCAATTACGATTCACAAGGCGTTCATTCGCTGTATCTCGTCGAAACGACCTACCTAAGGTCGGACCAGTTGTTCTTTGTTAGCGTCGCCAGCCATTGTGAGGTGAGTTAAATGTTAACCTAAAGAGTAAAGAGTGAACTCGGAACTTCAGCAACAACCGGTTGTGTTGTCACCGTCGGTTGTTAACTCCAAAGTCCGAATTCGTTATCATAAATTCATGATAATTGAACAACATGTCAACATTGTTTATATCATGCGTATTGTTTGTTATTAATTAATTTTCTTATTACGTTTGTTCTCGACGTTCTCGTAACTGACGTCTCACGGCCGTCATCGTTTTTATTCTCTTCCTCGTTACCGTACGTTTCGAATTCGCCTCAGACCGCAACGCGGCAACGAAATTGACCGAATATTCTCTACTCGGTGATCGAAATTTCAGTTCACTTGTATATATAATAGTATGTTATAGTCGATATCTTTTAGGAATTGGGCAGAAGGGCATCTATTTTTTTAGGCTCTATTTTGAATAGTTAACATTGTATATCGTTTTAAATTTAATATTACCTATATTTTGTTTTTATTAAGTGCAAAATATGAGTTGCTTTGGTTAATACCTAATTACTAATTGGAGGGCTACGTGTTCTATAAGATTTAAAAATAAGAAAGCATTTATCCTCCAAGACATCACTAATTATGTTTTGATCTCGTCTAGAACGAAACAAATTTGAGAGCTGGTCAAATAATTTTCCATAGTCTGCCACTGCTGATGGCTACCTGTCGTCTATTATAGACGAAGAGAGCGATACTGCGACAGTACTTGCACTTTTTAAAATTGACAAAATATATTGATTGTTTACATAGGATGGGATTACAACGATTGGAATCGAAAAGAATAAAATTTATTGCGATAACTGATACGCATAATAACTGCCTACAAATCCGTGAACTATAGTCAAGTAAACTGTACTTGTAGTACTTCCTACTAGCAGTTGGTTTTTAAGGCCAGCTGTTGATACAAAGTAAATAATAATAATAATATAAACAATAATACTTTAATAATAAATATCGACTTTAAAAATACATTTTTATCGAAATTTCCTCGTTAAAAATTCTATTATACCCATCGCCCCGAGCAGGATTCTTATCGTCGGAATTGACGAAGAAACATTTTTGGCTTCTGCACAATATAAAAATTCAGTGTTCAATAAATATTATAATATAGTAACCATTGTAATTATTTACTGTTTGTTATCGTTAGGCTAGTCTCAACTCTCAAGTCTGTGGTTATCGCTCGACGTTTGTTAGTATTGTACTGTTATTACAAATGTACAATGTTACTAATCAGTAATGGCTTATGTAACATTATGTACTATGAGTCATATGTACACTTTATAATTTTATTATAGAAATGAAACAGCCATAATAATATACTATAGTAGTATGTTATTATACATTTTTCGACGATCGACCGTAATAATTGTTGACGTCCGTTGCGTTGTCGAATTAGATCTCTGAATCACTCCCGCTCGCCAGCCCCCTCTATGTCGAAAACAGTCGGCCTTCGGTCCCTCCGCACGTTCTTGCCTCTTTGTGCTTTGTCGCGTTGCTTGTTATTATAAATATTTAATACTATTGCGCAGTTGGTCGAGTCGATCACACGTCAATCGTCTACGTCCCGGGCCGTACACTCTGCGGTACATCAGTACATCAATTTCACTCGACAAACGCGTTGTTGCTGCGTCACTGGTTCTGCTTCTTTGTATTGCACGTACAAACTAATAGATTATTATAGTTTACGTTATTGTCTGCTATACAACACGTAAGTGTGTTTTGAAATTTTTTTCCCCCTTACAGCCCAACTATGAAACCTATGGACGGCGTTCGTAAATTTCCAATTTCCTCCCAATTTTTTCGTTTTTTTGTTTACTTCAACGTATCCTGGTAGATAACTCAGTGTTGCTATCATAACTGGCGCTTATAAAATATGACACTGATCGTCCAATTAGTATTCCCATAGTTTTTTTCTTTGATGTATTACAATTTGTAAGTATTCTCTACGATTTGAGGTTTTATCTTGTAATCAGATTAAATTTTTTACCAAGAAGTCGGTCAAATAATTTTTATTGTGATTGATGGAACGGATACAGAATAGATATCTATTGTTTTGTCGTAGACCTAATTTAACCTTCCGTCATAGAAGTTGATATACCTACTTTCAAAATTTTAAGGCCATCAGTTGTTTTTTTAAGACAATTTTGGTTATAATATTAAATATCGAGTTTTCCCTAAGAATAATAGCGGTTGCTAGCTTGTTACATCGTTATGTACTTGAGTATTTAACCGATTTATTTTAATTTAATTTTATATCTAAAGCTTGTCAAATATGTTAAACAAATTAAAATGTAAAGTTTTTAGAATATTTTTGATAGTTTTTAAATCATCAACATACTTTACTTTACATAACTTTACTTGTATTATTTTGTGCTTCAGTGCTTGACACACAGTACTTTAAAATCTGACTTTATTCTGTTTAGTTTTTGTAACAATTTTACTTATTATTGTTTTATGCTCCATTATGCGCAACAGGTAGATAATTTCTATGATATTTTATAAACAATATTTTGAATCGTGTAAATGAGAATGTAAATCAATACAAGCAATTATCATTTTTGAAACTTGCATAAATAATTATATACTGCATATGATTTAATTAATATCACATTGATACCTCTCATTAATATTATTTGATATATATAGATCTTAGTCTGTGTTTTTATTAATACAACGATGTAATATTTTTTCATGATGTATCAAAGGTTATCAGTATAAAAGTTGTTAACAGTTTTGATAACCTCTAAGTTCCTAAAATTGTTCAGTTCAATAATTGACAATTTTATTGTTATTATCTACTAGGTATTTACTAACGGCTTCAATTACTATTTATTTTATTTAAATCATTAGATAAATAGTAAATTTGTTTTTGTTGTTTAATAATTATTATGATTGCAAATTTACCTATTCAATTAGTTATTTCTTATTAATATTATTGTAAAAATAAGTTTAATAGCACTAGGTAGATGGATTTTTTTTAATAATTTTTTTTTTTTATAGTAACATGAAGGTAGTCATAGTTTTGGGATTGGTGGCTTTTGCCATCAGCTCAGTTAGCTCGATAAACTTAAATGAAGTTATTGAAGAAGAATGGAGCTTATTCAAAGTATGTAAAATATTAACATTGTACTATTGAATGAGTTGAGGTATTTATTTTCTGGATTATTTTGTTTTAAGATGCAATTCAAGAAATTATATGAAGATATTAAAGAAGAAACATTCCGTAAAAAAGTTTATTTAGATAATAAGTTAAAAATTGCAAGACATAATAAACTATATGAATCTGGCGAAGAAACATATGCATTGGAAATGAATCATTTTGGTGATTTGGTTAGTATAGCAAAAATTAATTTCATTGCTTATATGAATATTATTCATTTTAAAACATTCTAGATGCAACATGAATATTCTAAAATGATGAATGGATTCAAACCCAGTTTGGCTGGAGGTGATAGCAATTTCACTAACGATGAAGGTGTGACTTTCTTGAAATCTGAAAATGTTGTTATTCCAAAATCAATTGACTGGAGAAAGAAAGGATATGTAACCCCTGTCAAAAACCAAGGTCAATGTGGATCATGCTGGTCATTCAGTGCCGTAAGTTCATATTAGAAGTATCTCATTAATTAATACTTTGTTCTAAATGAGATCATTACCTGGTGGCCGAGTTGTGCGCATGGGCGTAGATTTGTTTCAAAGTTCTGGTCTGGCACATCAACTTGATAAGGGAAGTGTCTAGCAATGTTCCTGATTACTGTCTGATGAAAACTGGTTGCCATTTGGTAATGATCTTATTTTGAACAGAACATATTCTAATTGTTGTGTATTTTTTATTTTCTGAAATACATGTATAATGTGTACAAAACCAAATAAGCCCTGTATTAAACAAGTAACATTTGTTTGTAACATATGTTTTCGACAATGTTGTGGTAAAAAATGTGTTTCCAATTACAAACATAACATACCACTATAACATGTTTCCGACAAATATTTCTTTGATCGGAATTGGGTGTTGGCAAACTTACTTGTTGTGTAACGTGTGCATCTCTCGTGAGCTCATAAAATCATTTTTTTAAATTTCTGCTGCCAGTGTCTACTTAACTGTGCCTTACAAAAAAATGTTTTAAATATTTATTATTTCTTAAATTTAAAACTAGAACTTATAAAATAAAAAAAAATAAAAAAAATTGTTGTTGTTAGAAATATAAGTTAAGCTATAGACAATGATTTATAGTGGTTAATGATAGTAGAATTTTGTAAAAAAGTGAAGTATTCTTTTATTAAATTTAAATTATTGGTCTTATTTGTTGGTAAAAAAATTGTTATTATTCCTGTTATTATTAGTCTAAATCCACAACTATTAAAAGGCATTGTTAACTGAATATTTTTTTTTATACTTTTAACATTAATTGATTTAGTCATTTTTGCTAGCTTTACAATTATATTATATTATTTATCTTATTTTAATTTTTTAATTGTGGTTAAATATTGTTTCTTTGACTTTTGCAGTTATGCAGTAGTACCAATAACATTATTCTTAATAGTTTATGATAAGTATAGATTGAAAATCATTATGGAATTTAAATAATTGTTTTATTAAATAAAACATCGATAATGGTAAAACAAAACGGTTGAAAGTACCCATTCTACTAATCATTAATAATAAATGTTAAAACGTAATGATATCAAATTATTATTATGCAATATTTCAGTGTTAATCAAGTTTGGAATAATTTAATACAATTTTATTGTTTTCTTTTATGACATTCTTTATTTATTACATTCTTTTATTATGTGTTAAACACTGTATGCTGTTTATTTATGTGATTTATTTGTTTTAACGACTAAGGTCAAATTATTTTATATAATTGTTACATATGTTTAATAATAAGTATTTAATAAACTAACTTATTATTTATTATCATTTATCAATGCAGATTATATTAACTATTAATAACTGGGTAGTATGATATTCATAAAACTATTTTTGTAAAATAATTGTAATGTATTGGTACGTACGTAAAGAAAATATTAAACCATCATAATTTGAAAAATTAATTTTTTTAAATATTAACTAGCTAAAAATTAGAGTATATTGAATATTGTAAAACACTACAAAACAGTGAACAATTAAATAAGTTAGCACTTAGTCTAAAATTAAAAAAACTACTGGTGTACTGATCTGCTGTACAGTAGGTTACAAGTGGGGTGTCACTGTAATGGATGGTGTTAAATTTGAATTCACTGATTATTATTATTGTACACAAAATTGGTTCTGATCAGAGATAATTAAGATTGTTATTCTTCATTTAAATTTGTAGTACAGTATGAATTACCTTTGAGATACCTTGTTTTAAATTTTCAATCCTTAGTTATATAAACTGAACATTTTATAAATTTTCAATTATACAAAATGTATAATAGTTTCAGGATCTCGATGCATTTATTTATTTTTCTATTGTACAGCTTACTTTTATTCATCTGTATTTCATCATTTTAATATGTTTATACCCATGTGTTGTATATAAATATTTTCAAGATTTTCTAACATTAATGTAATTTCTTATTAGTTTTCATTGTTGTATGAGGTCATTTAATCTTCTGATTTATTATATCTATTCAAAATAAACAATGATATGTTTTTGATTATTTTGCTAATTTATACATTTTTCATTAATAATTTTACTTATTAAACAATACTTAGTTAATTTCAGCCTCAAGGTATCTAGATATTATATGTTTTTATCACTATTTTAATTTTAAGAGTAGATGATTGATGACACAGATATTTATAAAATTGTTAATAATATGTTAACATGGTAATTAATATAAGTATTTTTTATGTCTTATTGTTTTATTGAGTCCGAGATACACTACATTTGTATCAATACATATTTTTTATGTTTTATCTCTATTTACTATACAACATTTTTTATAGAAATTAAGATGTTATTCCATTGTTATGTAATTACAGACTGGATCATTGGAAGGACAACATTTCCGCAAAACTGGTGTGCTAGTATCTTTGAGTGAGCAAAACCTTATTGATTGCTCTCGTAAATACGGTAACAATGGTTGTGAAGGTGGTCTTATGGATCTTGCATTCAAGTACATCAAATCTAACAAGGGACTAGATACTGAAAAATCTTACCCTTATGAAGCCGAGGTGAGATATTTATGAGTTTCCTTAATAATTAACCAATAATATTTATTTGCAATTATATTTAGGATGACAAGTGCCGTTATAATCCTGATAACTCTGGTGCCACTGACAAAGGTTTTGTAGATATACCTGAAGGCGATGAAGAAGCCCTCATGCATGCTTTGGCTACTGTAGGACCAGTGTCTATTGCTATTGATGCTTCCTCGGAGAAATTCCAGTTCTATAAAAAGGGTGTGTTTTACAATCCCCGTTGTAGTTCCACAGAACTGGACCATGGTGTACTTGCTGTTGGTTTCGGCACTGACAAAAAAGGAGGTGACTACTGGATTGTTAAAAATTCATGGGGCAAGACTTGGGGAGATGAAGGTTATATAATGATGGCACGTAACAAGAAAAATAACTGTGGTGTTGCTTCCAGTGCCAGTTATCCTTTAGTCTAAATGTTTGTAATTTAAAATTATTAACTGTGAACTTTTATTTTAAACATTTCTCAATATTTTTATAATAGCATTTTTAATGTACACTTAATTTATAAGACTAAATATATTGATTTCTAAAACAAATTTTAATATGATATCTTTACATTATAAGTTTTTTTTTCAATTTAAACCGTTATGGTGTTTAATTTGATTTTTCTCTCAAATATGACTCATCTATGTTGTATCATTACTCTTAAAAAAATATTAAAGACATTGTTTTACGTGTAAATGCCATTTTTTGTAATATAAACTTGTAAAACAAGCCAGACTAATCAAAAAAGGAATAATTCCTATTTACTCGAGTTCTAGAATACTTGTAGAATAATATAACAGATTTTAAAATTCAAACGGATATTTGTAATTTAATATTTTCATTAATTAATAAAGTTAGTATTATTTTAACTCAATTGTTAATAATATTATCATTGTGTCATTTATGGTTAATTTAAAATTGTCAAAGACTAGATATTAATAATACTTAAGGTTAGGTTAAAAGTTAAAACAAATTCATGCAAAATGCATTGTATTTATATCAAAACTATTTCTTTTATTTCATATTATTGAAATATTACATAAGGAATAAAACATAAGTTTAGTTTGTGATAATGATAAAAGTTTTAGTAAAAAATATATTATTTTTGACAAAAATTGTACTTGTATATTATTGTCCTGTTCGTAGTTTGTGCCAAAAATTATTATTATTATCTGTAATCAATGGCAACTCTATAAATAAACAAATACAATGGTTTTTTTTGTGACACAAAAACAATTCATTTGTGAAGCCATCCTATAGCTACCTATAGGTGTTGAACAAATAAGGTTTACTTATTGAACACTCTCCAAGTCTCAATTTAATGTTTATTGAAAACTGTCCAGTAGTGTTTGAGTCTATTAATTACAAGAAATTCTTTTTTATATAATATACATAGATGAGAAAAAGTCATTAAATCCTGTCCATCTTAAGTGGACGCTGTACTCTCGTGTTGTATCCGCCTTACTTACCGCATACATACCAACATTTACATACAGTCCGGATTCAGTAGTTCCAATTTTGTGTTGGTATCTTAAATATAAGAGTGAATTATTTCATTATCAAAAGGTAAATATTTAATCTGTGTTCTCTCATAGGATTTTAAACGGTATTTGAATTTTTAAGCGAGTTATGAGTACCTATGTTAAGTACCTACTAATGTTTATAAGCACTCACAACTCGCCCAAAAATTAGAATATCGTTAACAACTTAAAAACCAATCAGAGATAATATTCTTTCCTTTAAAAGAGTTAAGAGGATGTACCCATACGACCTGTTGTCGAGTAACTATTACAAACGTAAAGCATTTTAAATTTTGTGATCATCGAAATTGATTTTGTGTTGTTTGCTGTTGACTGTTGTCAAACTTAAAGGTCAGAAACTTGGAACATAAAAAAATTAAGATCTTCCTCGGTTCTTTGTTTCTTACCTTTGAATTCAATAATAGGTTAATGATTTAGAGCTAATAACCAGTGACACATTTAGGAATATGGCACCTAATTAATAAGTTGCTCCTTATTTCAAATGGTTCCCGGTCATATTAAAATATTTTCGGGAGACATTTCTATTAGAGATATTTTTGATGGATATTTTTGTCTAGAGATATTTAGTATCCAAGCTATCGTGTCGGAGATATTTTAAACCATTTCCAATAACATGCGTATTTGCGTCTTAAGATCCCTTTTTCATACGGATCGCGTTCCGATAATATTTAACAACTACACTAATTGCGTCTGATGTAAATACATTATTTTCCTTCCCATTTAACACAGACAATAGATTTAGACATTGTCAATAGCAACATTAAATATTATATTGCCAAAGATAGGTTAAAAATATTGTTTTTCATCGTTTAGTAACTACCTATGTACATAAAAATATTGTTTTCGTTGTTAATTCATTAAAAAAAAATAAATGAAAGGTTATTGTACTAATAAAATAAAATGTTATTATAATATTTTTTATATATTGGTAATATTTTGAACAATACAGTTTTGATGTAATCAAAACATGTTATTTCGTTGACGTCGTATTTAATCATTTGTTTTCTTAAAAATTCTTGTTTTTCACATATTTCACGTCTTATTTTCTTTACTTGACTACTGCTGCGAATTTTGATGTAAGTGTCTTTTGTACGTTTTTAAGTACATCAATAAATTTGTAGATATTTGGATGAGCAGAATAAAACATACTATTAAATTTTGAATTGAAAGATTCACAGCTATTTCTTCGTGTAATTGAACCTGAATATAGCTCATATTTTAACTTTTAAGAAATAGAAACAGAACAGTGCATGATTGTCAACTCGACGATAATGAAAGACATACTAACTGTGCCTATATATTTATTTCAAAAGTACTAATATAGGTAGTCATATCGATTACTGATTGAGATAATTATAATTTATAGGTATATTCTGATATTAAATAATCGGATACGCAATTAGTACGTCAGTAATCTCAATTTTTATATCGGGGACTACTCCGACTATTAGTTGCGTCCCTTGCTAAAAATGTCTTCTTAATTGTGGCCTGTCTTTTAGGTAAATATTAATTAAAAATCTTAATTAAATCACATGTTATATATTATTACGGAACTTCATTTTTCTTCCCATGTTTACATAGAGCTGAAAACCAATTTTCTAAAGACTTCTCGTATTTCCTTATTTTTTTTGTTTTTTCGGTGCTTTTGAAAATTATTGGAAATTTTAAATGTTGACTTCCTGAATGCATTAGCTTGATTCACTTTTCTACCAGAAAAATGCTGAGATCGAAAATTGAAGTATTTTTTGACTATTTGTCGTTCATACCGTTACATACAATTGTTTAAAAAAAAACACACATCATTGTAAAATAAATACATTCACGATTCATCACTCTGCTCAGAATCTAAAAAATAGTTTGACAGCTATTTTATTCTAAATATTTGGTTCAGTAAAATTATTTGGTAAATAACTAACATTTGCATGTATACTTCATATCACATTATTATCACTATATCACTAACAAAATATGATATTACTTTTTCGTAATTTGTCATTAAATAAAAACTGTTAACAAATTTGTAATAGCATGTACAATATGCTGAAACATTTTAAGTTTTAATAAAAAAATAAAAAAAAATTTAAAAATGTGTAAAGAATTATTTATGAGGGAGTGTGTGTTTCAGTTCATGAGAAAAATTGTAGCCCCCCAACATTTTCAATGGACTTCCGCCCATGGACCTCTTTCCCTTCAAATACGGCACTTTTATTTTCTAACAACGCAAAATTGATTCTGATGAACTTGTGTTGTGCGTTTGGGGACACCACTTGCACGAGAGACGTCACGACATACTCTTAAACAATAATAATATAGAATAAATTATGGAGGTAATATGGTATTTGAACGAACGCCGTCGCACTCACTTGAAAGTCGTACTTATACATGAGTACATAATCTATATAATATAATGAGAAATATTTCATTATGTGTTTCGTAGGGATTTTCCAGTATTTCGGTTGTTGGGTAATCGGTAAAAAAGACAGAGGAAGAATGAATAAAAATGATTCCCAAAATCTTGGTAAAAATAATATTTACACTTTTTTAATTTCAATCATATATAAAAATCTGCAGGTAGATTGTAGAGTTGGTAAAATACGTTTTTATTACTGGCAAGCAATTCTCTGTGTTTACTTGACTTTATTTCATTCTTTAGGTAGATATCTTTATTTGTAGGTATTAGGTATTAATTTATTATTATATGATTGAACAAAATTATTTAGTTAGTCCACTGTTGAGACACTGCAAGACATATGTCTTAGTGTATCACTAATTTTTAGAAATGTATGTAATGAAATTCCATTAATAAGGTAAATAGATATTAAGGTTTTCAAGGATATGTACTTACCTACATCAGCGCCTGGCGGATTGGCTAACAATAAATTTCGGCCAGGAAATTACCGTGTGACAGGCCCACCCAATATTGAATAGGTACCTATATTATAATAATTAATTTTTCATAAAACCTTTTTTTTAAGAATTATCTTAGGCTATCTAATTTAATATAATCTACGTTTAACATGCGAGTACGTAACATATTTTTATGACTACCCAAATTACCAACTATAGATTCACTTTCCTAACAGAAATGCCTGAAAAACTGATGACAGTCGCAACAATTTAAAAAAACATCATCATAACTACAGTTCATTCATTGCTCCGTTCAGAATATAAAATATCAAAACATAGTTGACGGACATAAATATGAGCTCATGTGTATTGCACTATTGATATTTGATATTAGTGTAGACAAAATGACACCTAAAATCGTGTTACGAGTAAACGACAACAAACAACACACATAGACACGCAGTTAAATATTGTCAAATAATTTGTTATCCAAGTACATCGGTCCAGATAGTTTTAACACTTGGATCGGCTCGTCGGGGACTCTCCCGGTACTCTGGTGGGCCAATCGCCTCTGCCCACCTACACTTGTACTGCAAATTAGGCATAATAGGGTAAAAATTATTTTACTTGAAATGTTCCCCAATAAATACAACTAATATTGTAATCCTGGAACACTATACCTAAGGACTAGATTATTTTGAAAACTGACTCTTCCATGACAACAGAACATGTTTAAACATATTTCAATATATTATATTGTTGTATAATTTATTTATTTGGTCTTTTCTTTTCTTTGGGTTTCTTAGGTTTTTCTTTTTCTTGCCGCTGTCATTTTTTCCGGAAATCATTCGTGCGCGGCAAAAACATCGTCCACGAGTCATCGTGTCTCGGGCACCGTCTTAGAAGAAAATGACTACGTGATGGTCGTGATTTCGCGAGTGCCATCGCCCCCCGAATTCGCAAGTCCTCTCAATGTGATTTCGTCTAAATATAGTAAATAACAATAATATTATTACGATGTCGCTTCGCTGGTCACCCGCGGAAGCCACGGTTTTGGTGCTGTTATGTTGGTCGTCTGCTGCAGCCGCCTCCGCCGAACCCCACAAACACACGCCGTCCACTTGTACCGAGCAGACGGTACGCATGCGGCCGGACAACTATATGCGGTGTCTTCTGCACTTCGGCAAGTGCGTGAACGACGCGGGCCCGTACGACTACGATTACTACAACGCGCTGCGCCGGAACGTGGCCGATTCGTGCCGGGAGTTCACGAACCACCCGAACGTGGCGCCGTCCGCCCGCCGGCTGGTATACAATACCGTCAACCTGTACCTCCAACGCATTGGCCAGACGGTGTACCGTCACGAGATGGGGAGGGAGGCGGAGACGCCAAGCGTGGCCACCGCAGCCGCCACCAAAAGTTTCCCGCCGGCCCATCGTTTTGCCGTCGTCGCCACCGCCGCCGCCGCCGTGTCGAACGTGGCGTTATACTTACTAACGACGTAGGGTCGACAAAGTGCACACAAACTCATTTTCATATTATATAATACAAAATAGATTAAAAAAAGTATCTTTTATTTCCATAGTCGATGGGGCAACCCTTCCTGTACATGAATATGGTAAGTACTTACATAAAAACCAAAAAATAATCGGTTTTCGTGAGCCAAAACGAAGCTTCTGTTTGATTTACCCTATGCTACTATACTATATTATAGTAGATTAAGAATGAAGCTATATACGCTCCCCTGAGTATCAAGTATAGTGTGTACACGGGTGCAGTGTATTACACAACATGTTTAGTGTTTCGGATTGTCCTAGAGGTTAACGTGGTTAACCTACCTATGGGTACTGATAAACTCAAAATCATTTTTATAAATATATGAAAATATATATACACCTGTATGTTATTTAATTTTACGGTTGCCATTCAAAATGAAAATTTTTTCAAAATTATAGTCTGAACATTTTGACTGATTCTGAGCATGGATGAAGTCAATCGTTGAAAAATACGTTTAACCGTGGCCGAGGAACACAAACTTGGTATTGAGACGAATAAATAGTTTCTTCATCAATGGTAAAGTTGGTAGGAAAATTAAAATCATTTAGTATTGACTTAAAATTATTTTGTTATTAAAAGTACTAATTACTAAGTACACAGTGTAGTCGTGTAGAAATAGTATTTAAATATAAGATGCAAAAAAACTTATGAAAAACTCTCTGTAAACACTAAATACTGAATATAAGGTAAAATATATGCTATTTGAAATAATATAGTGGCCCGTCTCTGCTAGCAAACTGACAAACTGTAGAGGTATAACCGAGTATGCTTCTATAGGCATACCTTAGATTTCGAGGCAGGCTACTTCACTTTGATTTTTTAACTTGAAACTAATTGTATTAACAGTGGGCAGTACGTTTAAAAGGTTCTTCGATATTAGGTAGAACGTAATTGAGGATGGATTGCAATAATGTATCCCCACCGCATTTCGGGAGTTGGGCTTCGTTTTTACAAAACGTATGTTTTTTCGTATGTTAAGTAAAATAATGTAATTATAATACAATTTGAATTAAATAAAAGAAAAAAGTAATATTTCGCTGTTAAAGTTAGAATTCAAAAGCTGATCTTTCACAAGTTTTGCAGGTGGTATAGGTAAATTAGTATTATCAAGAGTTGAGTATTACAGATGAAAAGGTTTCCAATTCACCAGTGACCGCCACAGGCTGCAGATGTTATTGTACACGAGTTTTTGAAAAAGTGTTCCAACTCTGCGATTTACTGTACTGTAGTTAAAAATGTAAACATATATTATAATGTAAAGCAAACATATAGAGATTACATTTTTTCAGGGATTTGAGCTCTAATATTGCCTTTACTAGTTTACTACAAGATAGGGAAATACTGCAGTTGTTGTATTATCTACATATTGGCTATATTTATCTATATTATACAGTTTATTTATCCAAATGAGACGCAAAAATAGTAAAAACTGCGTCCTAGTCCTAGTATAATAATATAGCAATATTGTACCTAATTAAAAGGGCCAAATGAAATGTGTACCTATGAAATAATAATATGAGGTTGGCATATTATGACCATATAGGTATAAATATGAACAATTTCGTGACAAATGAAGGTACGCACCGCTCTCACCATCTAGGTCGATTGTTTTAAGTCTGTAAATATACCTTTTCTGCTCCGATCTCCTCGCACTTTATTAACGCAATAAAAACGTAATCTATAGACTCGACGCGCCCAAAACGGCGCCCTTACACCGTAAACACGGCCAGGCGGCTTATTAATTGGGGTTATAAATGAGGCAGCCACTTACGTATTAGTGCGTATTACCGGCCAAGATATATATAATATTATATAAATGCAGAACAATTTATTAACGTTCATTTCGCACACCTACACACCTATTATATATATATTATATTTTACCTATCCCTAAAAATTTGGTTATAAAACAGTACTTATATCTAATCCTTACTTACTAATAATATAATCAGAAAATTATTTATCATTAAACCTGCAGTAAGCCATGAATATATAATATGATTAAATGTCTCCTGCCGTCGGCTGTAACTCTGTAGTAAGGTACCTACTCACCTATATATTGATACATATTGGAGATGATGAAATAACCTGCAGGGAAAAATTTCAATAAAAGAAAACTAGGGGTGTTGAACCCCCTAATAATTATTCAGCTAGCCTCATTATCTTATCATTTATAACCACTTTGATTCTTCCTTCACCCTGGTACAATAATAATCTTATATTGAATAACGGCTTTGTATTGTACATATTTAATTTGTTATTGTATAATAAGAACTAATTACGAGATTTAACCATAAATAGCATAAAATTATGAGGGTGCTGACTTTTAAAACTGCGGTTGCTAGGCACCAAAATTTGTTTCTACACCACTGTTATTTATATAGAGTGTTTCAGAGTTTTCCATACACACGTTAACTGTTGAATATATATATGTTATTCTAACGAATGATCGTAATCGAAAATCTTTTTTCCCGGTATTATTCATAGCACTTACAATTGCAATTTAATTTAGCTTAAAACATATTGTGAATTTCGTTATTAAAAACACAACAAAAGCTGTTCTATTAGATATTTCTGAGGACGAAAAGGTCTCTTAGACAACGGAAGAATCCATTTAATTTAAATAGAAACCGTTTAAGGACTTATAAATAAAGTAATTAAAACTACCATTAGTATACCGGCCCATTAAAATCCTGCATTCCTAAAAAGTAAATTAGGTATTTACTCTTTTATTTTACTTTCTGTTATTTGAGACTGTTTACGCAGTAACACACCATCCTATTATATAGATGTATTTATACGAGCAGAACGACACGTTTCTTGGGAGTTTGGGATTTGATTAAAAAAAAAAAAACAAACTTATATAATAAACCTAAGTAGACGTCTGTGGAGAAATGTTAACCCTTCAAACTTCTTTCTTCGTTGCATGGCACGAGGCAATTGAGTACTCACCTATAGGCTATAGCTACCTATATAACGTATTGGAGTGTATTGGTCGCAGAAAACTTCTTTTGGACCGGTAGTTTCTTCTTATTAAGCAGCAAGAGCTTCTTGAGAAATACACTTGAGAAAATACTCGTAAAAGGTACAAGGTAAGCGGAAAATTAACGCATAAACGTGTGTATAATAATATAAAACTATTGATGATGGACGTATTATGGCGTACCTACATATTACAGGTACTTTATGACGATAAACGAACATAACATAATAATACCATAGATCTTATACTACGACTTGATAAAATCTGTGTATAAAAACTACGGATAAAAACAGAGTTACGAGCTGCGTAACAACACCTCGCAGTGATGTAGGCTATCTTTACGCAAAAATACAATGTTCTATAAATATATTTTACCCGGCTACCCCGCACTACAGTTTGTTCGAGTAATCGAGTAATCAAAAAGCGTCCTCTATGTTGATACGCTTCCCATACACTCATTGCTTGTCTAATAGTATAATTGTCTATGAATGATATGTAATTTGGTACCCATACTTACAGGCTACGGACGATCGGTCGATGGATTTTTTTTTTGATAGAGCAACTGCAATACACATCTGTCATTTTTACGAATATAAATAAAAGCCTTTTTGCGTGAAATCGAATAGCATTCCAAAGGCTATGCGAATATGTATATTCTTGGTCCTGTAGTCATAAATTATGTGTATATATACGGTTAAATACTTTAATCTGCCTATAAGGGACACTCGCGGGACCACCAAAAGTGTCAAATATATAGATAAGTATCCGTTGTATACAGGTTTATATGGCTCGCATGTACCATCTATAGATTAATTCTTAATTCTTTACTGACATTTTAGCTATTCTTCAAGTCAAGACTTAACTCTTCAAAACTTTTAATGAAGTTTTGAGCACTTACAACTTACAATCTTACTATATATTGTACCCCGAATGTTTGTAAAACTGTTTTTAGATTTAAGAATATTACTGATAGCTGAACTCTTATTACTTTGCTTATTATGATAATTGGTACTAATTTTTGGCGAAATATTAACTTAGTTTCATCTAGGGCGAGAACTATATTTGGGCAATGCGGGCCATATGATTATGTATTTGTAAGATTTTGTATTGAATTCGGAATAAATATGAATTCTTTCATTAAAGATGATTTTAAATAATTTAAAAGTCTACTACTTCAATTAATCTAATGTTATTTTTGTGGGTTTAATAAACTGTACTGTAATTATTATTTTAACGACTAGGTATGTATTATCTTATCTATTGTGAACTATTTACGGTGATAATAGTGAGTATATTCACTATTATTTAAATTATTTAATATTATATTGATAAATGGAACTCTCATCAATCTTATCTCTGGCGTTACCTAATGGCTTTTGAGTTGATCCAACTATATTATACTTTTTTGTACCTACAGAGGTTTGTTGACACTTATTGTTAGAAATAAAATATTTGAATTATTGTTATTATAAATAGTTATTTTAATATTCCGGTAAAATAATTCAGAACGTCTTTTTTGGTTAAAAACAATTATATCTCTACATATAGCTGATTGGTATTTAATTAAATAATTATAATATAATATTAATTTGGTACTTTCCTGTTATACGAGACTACTTCGGCCATTATTGCGACTACCGCCCGCTCCTACCACAATCTTAACGATGTCCATGTTTCGCGTTCTAGGGCCTCAATTTACAATATTATTATCATTATATTATTACAGTTTCCGTAATGTTGTTTTTTCTGTTCATTATGTATTAGATTTAGTCGTTTGTTAAAAGTAGCTTAGTAGTCTTACTCGCATTTTGCTGTACCCAGAATTACACTTCAAGATTAAATATCTGTTTATGTTGTCTTATTTATTTTTGCAGACCCTATAGGTACATCGGAGCTCAAATCTGCTAAGGGGACTTACTCCACTAAAAACGCATCAATTTAACATGACTTGTATAAACATAATATATTATAAAGTTATACTACACATTGTACAGAGTAAATAACAGAGGCAGACGGCACTTTATATAAATATACTCTCTTGTTATATACCTAGCCAAGAGCAACTCATAATTTAAAAATATATTCAACTGATCAGTACTAATGTACTTTCAAAGACATATCAACAACATTTTTAATTGATTCGGGTCGAAAAACATTGTTAATAAATTATCACAGTGTGCGTCATGGGTGGAGTCTGAAGTCGTGTACATAGTTTACCCCTTTTTACGCCACCACATGAATTTCTATTTTTAACTTATATACCTATATAATGTTATTTCCAAAAAAAAAAGATAATAGCTCCACTAATATAAGTGAGAGTAAAAATGTGAATAATTCTAAGCATTAGAGTTTTTAAATAATTGAGCTTAACATTTTAAGTAGGAAGTATGATTTTATTATATCTGATATCTATGGCTGTAATTTAATGCACTATATAGTCTGTAAAACTATATTTTTATGTTAATTTGATTAAAAACAAACTATTTCATTTGTTTACGAAGGTTCTTAAATACGATAAAAATGATAAACCACAAGTGATTAAAAAAAATTATTCATAAAATGTGTGATAAACATTTAGTTGAAAGAATTTTTAAAAATACCGTAAAATGCAATAAAATGCAATAAAATGAAAAAAATGGCATAAAATGGTAAAACAAATTCTAATAAAAGTTTCAAAATTGAATTCACACACAATCACCCCGGTGTTCGAAAACTTGGTGACCTAAATTAAAGCGATCGTCTATGCTGTCACATACCCTGCACGCCCCGTGTCTTGGTTCCTCTAAGTTCATAGGTAGGTACCTAGATATATTAAATATATTATATATTTAACCTAACCTAGCGATTCAGACTTCAATGGTGAATTATAAAACGTAACCAATTTACCGTTTCTTGGTCTATTAACTTCGTCATGTAAATTATGAAACAGAACAAAATATTACCACATGTTTATTTATTGTTGACAATACAGGTACGACACATATTTATATTATAGATCTAGTAATAATTTTCTCATAATTATAATATGTAAATAGACTCTCGAATAATTGTTTATATTAATGTCGAGTACTCAATTAGATTAAGTAGTTTGTTTATTAAGACGATTTGAATCGAAAGACGATTATTATGCCTTGAATAATTTTAGAGGTAGAATCAGAAGCACCGACATTATACTTTATAATTTAATTTTTAATCTATATAAATTACGTGATCTACATGATAAATGTAGTGGATTATCATAATATTATGATGTTGTTACCTGTCTAATGATCGTAAATAAATGTTGCTGAAATTATCTTTCTTTACAGACATTAAGACTTTTATAATTTATATTTATTAATATGTTATTACATAGCCTGCTATTATAATGCAAACATAATGTACGTAAGGTGAGATTTTTTTATGTTTTCTAATTTGTCAAATGCCTGGTTTTGTATATACCATTTTTCTAGTAATTAGATAGTATAGCTATACATACATTTACATTTTTCTGAAGAAGGATAATATGTGGAGGACAGATTCATTCCTTTCAGATCATTGACACTTTTTTTTACCTGCAAACTATTTCCCAAAAATAGATAATGTATATTTAATACAATTTAATTCATCTTACTTTAAGTGCAAGCAAACTTTATAACTATCAATCTATTAAACAATAATATGTAAAGATGTTTTTGGTGGTTATTTATGGCGTATATAATTGAAACTAGACCATGTATATATTTTATCTGTCTTATTATTTTTCATCAGTTATATATAGCCTTTGATATCGACTCTAATACTAAGTACTGTGCACTATGCATGATCACTAGTTAGGAACTAAGGATATATCTATGTTCAATTAAATACATTTTGTAGGTTATCTCATAAAAAGTCTATGAATCGACAACTTTTACAGTGTACAATGTTATGCGTATACGTTGAAATCAAATTAATTAATCATTTTTATGTTGACCATTAAAAGTAAAAAAACTTTGGATAGGTATTATATTATTATATTTTTAATACACTATTATTGGTTCGACTAAACATCAAATAGTTCCAATGGTAGTTAACTTGAAACTTTTAAAACAAAGCCTTCCTCCTATTTGGATTTAAGAGTAAAACAAACATTTCAATTGAAAATTTTCTTGCAAAATTACGGTTTTTTTTTTGTAAACGTTTATATTTTTTGACCACAGTTAAGTACCTACATATAATTCAATTTACATATAAATTCACAAATTAGTAAAAATATAATATAATTTAAGCTATAAACATATTATTAACTTAAACGAATATTGAGATTTTGTCACTTAATATTCATGCTTTAATCTAAAATTAATATTCAGTATATTATATTGTGTAGGTAATTGATTTATTTACCTTAATATAGGGTACATAATACTCATAAAATACTACCTAAATAAACGTTTGTATAGGATTATTATTGAGAGTTCAATGTATATTCAATAGGTATTTAAGAAAAGTTAAAAATTGATAGTTGTTATGTGGGAAGTGCATTTTTCAAATTGTTCTCTATTGCTGTACTACGTATTTTGGCGTTCGATTCATACTGCCATCGGCAATCGCAATTCTCGAAGACACGATAGAACCATCACTTTATACTCGAAACTGTTGTTTATATAGTGACCACCTACTCCCTATAGTCTGAGTCTATACGACTATAAGTCACACTACTCATTCACTATAAGTTATAACTGAAACGATCCCGCTCGAGTCCAGTCCAGTTACATCTTACATCATCCAGTTATCTCCTATTGTACTTATATTTTGTACATATCTATGTATAGTGTAGATACATACAGTACATTTATTATAGTAACTCATAAGGCATCACCTCTTTTATTTTGAACTTTTAAGTCGAGCAGTACCCCCTCCCCCCACATTAACTGTCACATGCATTCGTTTTGTAAATAATATAGCCCATATATAAATGACACATATAATACAATGTTACAATACATATATATAATTACATTTATGATAGTATAATAGTATAACCTATTTATTGTTAAATATTTCAGTTCAACAGCTATACACAAACATAATAACTGTACCGAGTGTTTGAGCATAATGTTTTTACGTTAAAATTAAATTATACGGTTAAGAATCACAATTTACAGTAGACATTTTATTTTATATGAAACCCCGGCTTTTACGATTGAGTTAACGACGAGTGGGATACGGCGGGAGAGAATATAGGGAGGGATGTGGTTGAGAAAAAAGGACCGCGACGTCCCGAGCAAAGGAGGACGACAAATGAATAGGACGTGGCAGACGTCACAGTAATAGTTTCTTGGTCTATAGCATGTATTATATACAGCGTATTACAGCAGGGTTCATGCATGTATTCCCTTTATCAGCCTTACATCGCCGCAGTGATGTCGACATATCTGCAAACGACCGTAATTGGTATTATACCAGACAAACCTTAAGCCGTCTTATACACGATATAATATAGTATTACGGTGCAGCATAGGGACATCATGCACTCATGCATACACTCTATAGGCGTACGACAATCGTAAAGTGATTACTTACTGCAAACGTGCTATATGGTATATGAAAATTCTGCACACGCCACATCATACAACAGAATTATTAAGTAACTAGGTTGAACAGTTTCATTAAGTCTGAGTTTGGTCGCAAGGAGAATATATTATCAGCCAATGTTCCGTTTTTCGTCCCATTTACTCGCAAAACTGGTATATCTATTTTATGGACGTGAGTACTAGGACGTTACCCACCTATATTATATGATTAAACGCCCATATATTTTATTCATATAGTATAATAAGAGTCATCTGTATTCCATAAGATACTTCATACAGCCACGTCTCTGATCAAGGTACACGATATGTATGTATATAATAAATATAATATGTATATCTTCGTATATTGATAGATTATGAATTTTTAATTATTGAAATTTTATTTTTTTCAAGGGGGGGAGCGGGGCACTCCACATTTTCAATCCACCAATCATCAATGTAGCTTACAACTTTTATTTTTATAGTAGGTATACCTACCATAAAATTCAAATTTAAAATTAATGAAGTGATATTGGTAAAGTTTTAGAAACGTCTTCAAGTTTTTTTCATTCTAATAAATTAATTTTGGAAAATTCAGTATTTCCGCTACACCGTTTTCATGGCTATCGAGTCGACAAGCTTGTGGGTTTTATCCTCGCTAACTCTAACGATATAAATATTATTATTATACATAAATCGAAATCGAAAATTTTTTTTACAGGTTGATGTAAATTATAAGAATATTAAATTAATTCGATATGTATGCAATTCGTGTTAACTATTTATTATAATACATGACCTGTCCTACAAGATATTTTATAAGATACACATAATAATTTAATCTAATTTATAAAATTGCACCTATTGCTCGTGTAGAAGAAAGTTTGTTGGTAGCTGATAAGCATTGTATCTTCTGGGTCTCTTAAGATAATGCATCTTAAGTCTAAAATATACAAATCTTGTTACAATTCCACCTGTCGTTATTCTCTATGGGTTCCTCCCATAATTGAATTGTTAACCAAAGCTTCTCGATTCCGATGCAAGTTCTTTGATAGATCCTGAATATGAATTCTCCCGTCTTTTCTAAATCGATTTTATGATATCAGCTGTGTGGGCTATTTTCGCTCGATGTTCATTGGTTTTACCCGGTTGTTGAACGGACATACGTCGTCTGATGACCGCGAATATTGCAATGGTGACCGATAAACACTTGTTATTTCACTCGAAATATGCACACGGAGATGTATAGTTTCGTTCGATTGGATATTTAGATCTCAAACAGTTTAATTTAACAGGGTATGGTTGTTAGCCTAAACCTATTGAGTTTAATCCCCCCCCCCCCAACTGGAGGATCACTAAAGATTAGGACTGAGCTATTGCAATACATACATTTAACTGAATTGATGTGGGTGCACTGCATTCCTTACGCCGAGAACCAACTCACATAAATATTACATTTTGAAATATAAAAATATTCAAGATATTTTACGATATTGGGATATTTACCTATCTACTGGGTATACCTATAAGTATTTATGCATGACTGAATGTCTTAATAAGTTAATACTAAAAAGTAAAATAAACTAAACATAGTTTTTCAAAATACATGGTTATTACCATTATTAATATTAGTACTTACACCTAAATATAGGTGTTATACAATATTAATATCAATATTATAATAGATACATTTTTTGGAGGTAGTTTTCATGAACCTTATTCATTCTTTTAAATTTAACCATAACACATGTAAAAATATGAAGTAAACCGTGCTTACACTTTATTAAAAAAACTGCTATTCTGCTCAATCATTACGAAATTGATTATGCTTGGAAATATTCGCAAAATGTTTGAATTTGAACTTAATTATATTTCGAATTTCAAACTGTTTGAATTGCTTAAAGTTTGAGGTGTTTGAGGGTTCAATGTATTCAATATGTTTAAATAAACTATGGTGAAGTACTGAATTCTGACTTCGAAATTGTTCGTTGCATGGGTTGATCTATTAAAGTTGGTTCATACGACTATCAATAGTATTGTTATTTTAATTATTACGGTTTGCTATTTATTATCTACAAACAATCTTTCATTTACTAAACAGATTCCACTATACATCTCTGAATATAATTTGTATACATATATAAATTCACTTAAATCTCTATTAAGTATATATAATTTTGCATAATGTAGAATGTGTTCTACTGCCGTTTAATGAAATCGAAACAATAATTAATAAAAGTTATAATATAGCTAATATAATACAGAAACTTCGAAGAGAACAAAGACAAAAACAGGGCGTGTGCATAATTTAATTATTAAATACTAATGATTTATAATTATAATCAAACACGTGGTGCTTCATGAAACGGTATCTGACTTAGTGACTTATACACCAGTATAGAATATATGCGGTATGCCATATCGGGCGGTATATGTCTCGTCCTATAATATTATGCAATAAATGAGATTTTCAACGTATTTGAACGTAACGTCGTCACCGCTGTGTAAAACGTTCCTTATCGGATCGGAAAAATGATACGTACTCAAGTCAGATATTAATATATTACAATGATGTTTTTTTATTAAATATATTAATACGTTGGATCTTAAATATCCATGTACATTTATTTTAAAACATATTATTTTTTATCAATTGCATTTGAATCATTTTTTTCATTTAATGGTCGTCGAAGAAACAAGGCAGATAAAATATACATTGCAATAGTAATATTATCATATTCTTAGTCTTGAATTTATTATTTAGATTAATTTATATAATACTTTAAAGTGTATTTATTATTTTCTATTTTCTATTTTAAAAATTATTATTTGCTTTTATTTTTATTTTTAAATTAAAATTATGTTTACAGTATGTATATAATACATGTATGATTTAAGCTACATAAAAATTACTACTTTTAATTAAATAAATAAAAAATGTTTCATTACAATATTTGAAGAGTATATTATGAACTTAGTGGTAGTACTCGTATATGTAAACAGAGAAATATTGCAACCAATTAACAAATAAGTATATACCTATAATATCTGGACACCCTCCCAAAAAACATACAAAATACGCCACTGACTCAAGTAAATGTAATGTTTTGTATATAATGTAATTATTATTATGTTTGGCGTTTATCGGACATTTGAGCCCCTCCTCCTCGTGGTTATTGGCGTTTACCGCCGGACAATTCACTCGATCGGAATTCGATCTTTGAAAATAAATATTCTAGCTTATAGGTGCCGCAAAAACGTATTTTTTTGTTGACGTATAGAATTTAATGCACCTATATATAAATACATAATATATAAGTAATTTAATGACATTTCGTCATCACCACCGACGGTTTACTGCAATTCGTATTATATCGTACTAGCACTTATCCTCGAACTTAGGATAAATTCATATAGGGTGATTCACCAACCATGCCCAACCCTTTTTGTATTCTTCAATAAAACTGCAGTTACTCAAAATCTGATTCTTGGAATTTTTAAATGTAATTAAAGACAGTATTTTAATATTATTTTTGGCAAGTGTGGATTTATTTGAATAGAACCGTTACAAATTTTTTTTTTTTTTTGAACCTTAAAGTTTAAAAAAAAATATTTATATTTTAATACAATTTGAATAACTATGAAGATACTGGTAACCAACGGACGGACATAACAGGGAAACTCATGTTTAGAAACCTAAAAATGAATAAATGTCCAAAATTCCAAAATACCTAAAACATTCGGCACCTGTGTTTCTAATGTCTCTGTGAAGTGCTATAAAATAGTCGAATTTTAAAATAATGTTAGTTACGCAGTATTTTCGGGACAGTTACGATAAAGGAGTAAAATAAATTCCTAATTAAAAAATATTATATACGTCTTAAATAATTATAATACTACAACACATTACAGCACTTCCCAAGAATTAAATTTGAGTCTAACAAAGGTAAATTTGGTTGCACCATGTCAGGACATCAATTTTCCGTTAGACCAACATATTTTCTATGACAGCTTACAAGGTTACGAGCTTACAGGTTCAAACATTTGAGCATGTTGGTGTAGACTTACGAACACCAGTTTTTATGAGTGGAATGTTATACGTCGCTTTTTTGCGAGTGAAAAGTAAAAGCCGTTTAAAAGTGATTTTACCTCAAGAAAATCCTCGTCACTCTCTTATTAATGCAGCGTGGAAAGAAACACGACTATTCTTATTATACTGCACAATATAACCATCAACAGGACAAGAAATAGATTTCAACGATGAATCTAATTTCTTGAAAATTCCGGATCAGTTGAAATGATTTTAACCTGACCTACATAATTGATCGGAAATCCCTGATTTATTATTAACCTCACTGAAAATTTAATCCTTATAGAATCCCTATATGAATCATCCTTATTTTTATTTTGCTGTGAGCTAAATAAAGATAAATGTAAAAAGTATACCTAACTGTAACATTTTGTTACTCAAATAAATATTTAAAAAAAACTGAACGTCTATCTGGTAGCTCTATCACCTGATACTATTATAATATATGAGTATATGACACGTTAACGTGTGTATAGAGGTGAATCAACTTTTTTTCCATTATATTTACTATTGTATTCGTTGAATCGATGTTGGTCATCCCGGACCTAAACATCTTTAAATTCTAATACACATACACCCACATATATATATACTATAGACTTACATTATGTAAATTGTGTGAGTACATTATACGAGTATTGGGTGTTTTTTTTTATCGTGGACCACGTAATGTCTTAAAATAAAATACGAGGATTTTGAGATACGTAGTTTCTTCACTTACTGACAACCGTGGGAAAATGTTAACCAATGTGCTCCTAAACTTTTAAAAAATCAATACATTTTTTGAATTTAATAACATGAACTGCCAGCTTATTTAGTGGTCTACGATAAAAGAACCACCCTGTGTGTATAATATATGTATGGCATAGGGCTTTTGTTATTCTCGGAAGTCAAAGTACAGGCAAAACCAAGATAAACATAAAAACTTTATGTCGAAGAATCGGCTGAATATATTATATTATAATATTATGACCATTTCCCATACAATTTATAAAAAAATCGAGCTTTGCTGCTATTTATATGAATGTGTACTGTGTTTTGTGGTAAAATGTCGCCGGAGTTATCATTTTTCGGGTCTGTATCACCGAAACGTTTATGCAGAAGTTACATATAATTTTTGGACACGAAAACGTCAAGCCGAAAACGGTGTTTGAATTTGATCGCTTAAATATTATTGTGTAATAATAATAATAGGTATATTAAATAATATTATTTTTGTTTTTATTTTTGAGACTCATCTCTTTATCGCGATCACTATGCATTAATCATTTATATTAATCAGCGATTCGACTCGAATATGGGATTTTTAAGTGATTTGTTTGTTATTTAAGTTTATTGCCTGCAATTCGTAGCAGTTTTGTGTTATAGAGAAGTCCAAATAGGCAAATATTATCCTTTGATCTTTCTTGAAAATTATTGCATATCAGTAATAACGGTTGAATTCGTACTGGAACCTAGTTTAGTTTTTTTATTGTAATTTGCAAGTATAATTTTAATAGTAGTTTCGTCGATTTTTGTATTATTACTTCTTAATAAATTTGAAATCATACTTATTGCCGTTTGTTCGAAGAAGCAATAGAATGGTTGTCTTTTAAAAAGCTACGATGAATGGCATTTCAAAATACATTTTGCAAATAGGAATTCAAGAATGTTTTATTTATGTTATTCAGTCTATGTAGACTTATGAGTATTATTCAACTTTCTGGGCTTCAACAAAACAGTTCGATGAAGATTCTGAATTTGTTCTTTCAGTCCGAATTATGACATTCTAAAGTTTAGTACCCAAAAATAATATAGAGCCAGCCTTATTTCCTATACATTCGTGAAAATTGAGTCGTCCTTCATATTATCTTGAAAAAAATATTCCAAGAAAAAATAATTCTGTCAAGGTTGGACTTAATGAATTTTCTTTTTCGTCAACCCAATTCGAGGGATTTTTTACTATTAACATCATTGAAAAAATAAGAGTCATTAAATATATACAAACTAAACAGTAAACAGTATCTACAAAGCAAAACAAGGAATTCTAAAGAAAATAAAGGGATGATAATCAAAGACTGTCCGGTTGTAGCACACAATTAATAATTTTAAATGTTTAACTTTTATTTTATGAAGAATATTTATTATATTTTGTTCATACATATTTTTATTTACTACTTTTCATTTTTCATTTTTCATTTTCTGGATTATTATTTATAAGTTGATAAATTTGGTAAGATAACCTATGTATATTTTTTTAGTTACTTTTTTTTGTTATTTTCACTACTGCAACGATAGTCCTATAGTCTTGTAGTCACATTAAGCTCATCAGTTACATACCCACTTAATGTACAATGTTAAAAATTCAAGGGAAACAGAAACAAGTTCGAGATATCGAGTCTTAATAGTTAATGTAATGTTATAATCCTTCAAGGGGGATTTCGCCTACGTTTGAGACAATAAGAATCTACTTTAGGTATATTCAAATTTAATACTATAATTTAATTTACCAATTATTTGTATATTATCAATTCGATATTCAAGTCAGATATTACAGCAGACAGCTGGTAATAACATAACTGGTATCAGTCTTATGCTATAATATAATTGTGTCCGGACTCCATAACCATCACAATCACCACCGCTGCAGTTTATGGGGACCTCAAAAGTCACTTCCCGGTTGTTTTGTAAGAAAACCGATAAGAACAAAGCAAATATGAAATAGCAGTGGTGAACCATGGTGTGGTGAAGTGGTTTATCGTGAGGAGATCGACTCTTAGTTGTGGGATGGAATATAATTTAATGAAATTTATGACTATGTAAAATAATATGACAGTGACTGAATTTATCGATTATTGATACTGGTAGGTGGGCGAAAGTTTACTAAACTATCCTATAAAAAAACTCAAATTCAACACGCCTCTGTGAAATAGTGTGTATGTGCTAACTGATACTGTTGAACTATAAACACCCCATGATGGTCGACGCCAGACGCTCGTGTTTCTAGGAAAAAAATCTACATAAACCTATTCTCTGTTCAAAATAAAAAACGCAGTTGGTGGCCAACTTGAGAGCAAGTAAATAAATTTACAGACAACAAAATATCGTCGAAAATAAGGTACCGTAATCTTAATACTACTTAAGTCTTAGCTAGTGCAGTAAGTGCATGCGATTACAGTCCGATAAAACTGTTCCGCCCGCACGCGGGCCTCATTCATACACACTAGCTAGGGCATAGCGAACAATAATAATAAAATACTAAAATAAAAAAGAAATTATGAAATAAAATTTAAACTTGAAACATTATGAATTTGTTTAGAAAAAAATGCCCTTTCTGGGATTTCAATATTTCAGGGCCTAGAGCCTGGCATTAAGCTCAGTGCTGAATCCAGTCCCGCGGCCAAGTTGATTTCCTTAACAAAAGCAGCATTTATGTCTTCACTCCGAGAGTTTCTGGGATGGTTCGTCCGATTCGTCGCTATATTTTGTACACACACCAGAAGACCACTGCAGCTGAAAATGCAACCACAAGATAAGAAAAAAAAATAGGAATAAGGAACACATAATAAATTCCTATAAAACAAATACGTATTTTTTAATAATAAATAATAGTAATAATTCGTCGATTTATAGAAGATTATGCATTACGTGTGTAATTACATTCTGAGACAATTTTTGAAACTATGCAAGACAGTAAAAACTGATATTATTTTCACCTAAAATGAAATAGATCCTCATATCTGTCTAGAAATTTTGGTTAGATAGGTAGCTCTAAGATTATTTTATTGCGTACCACTAAACAAAGTACCAAGTGCCTATATAATGACTGCAGTAACGAGCAACAACCAAGAAATCAGATCAAATGAATTAAGGCTTTGGGTACAGATTGCAGATAGGTGTAATTCAGAATTGAGTAGAAGAGCTATCGCTGGTTTTTATACTCTCGTATTCTCGGACTTCATCGGCCGAAAACCCGTCATCACCTTTCTGCTTGTGTCGTTCATCATCAGCTGGTCAATGATTTACTTAGTGACATGCGTCTGACATCAGTACGACTGAATCATGGACGGATAGGCTATTTTTGGCCTACTGGGAATTTTTAAAAGGGCCCCTATACGATACGTCACGCCATAAAAAAGGGACCCATTGCCCAAATACGGAGGGGGCCTAACGATAAATTCCTGCCTTCCCGGTGGGCCTATTCGTCTGATTCCCGGCACCTGTCTGGGCAGTCGGTGGCATTACCTCCACCGTCTGATGTACATTGGCGAGATAGTGATCTTGTGTACAATTTTTTTTCTTTGTTATTATCATAAACAAAATTATGGTGTAACGTTGTCGTCGAGGTGATTTTCATATTTTCAATCCACTTAACTGACTACTTATGTGGTATAATGTTAAAAACATATAACAAAAAAATACTGGCCCACCATATTTATTATTCAAATGTTATACATTATACAAGTATGATAGTAAAGTATATTAACACATTGTAATGGTTTTGTTAGTTACATTGATTGTATTTTAATTTTTTAAACTCAGCCTTTGGTGGGAGATCCATAAAGCAATTATAAATTAATGACGCCTGTACCTTTCTCTTCAAAGATGTTTTAAACTATAAACTATTAAAACAATTATAAATTATAATTATGATTTTTGATATTATATTCCGTTAGCTTAATATCGCGATAAATTAGTATCTATGAGTCATTAAAACATTTATTTGTGAATAAATGTGATAGAATATAGTAAAGTAATAAGATGTAAGTTTTAAATATATATTTATTATTTATTGCCACGATAAATCGATGAATTTGGACTGAAAAACATGACGAAAGCTCTGAAGTTTTTTCATTGTCTTACATAATTTGACACTGTTACATTATTTCAACGAGCAAAATTCTCAGAACTTTTGTAAATTTTTAGTGATTCATTTTCGTTGGTATTTTTGATAAATATATACGGTTTGTTCGTGTAAAAAATAAAATACATTAAGTTATTATAATGTCTTACCTCTGGTTCATGGTCATATATTCTCTGTCGTCTGTCAATAAATTTATAAATTGAAACTCGATTTTCCCACAAATTACGATTTCTATTTATCTCACGTTCATTATAATTAGTTTACATTTCGTAGCATACTTGCATTATGCGTAGGTTTAAAATATACAATATATATATTATATATAATATTATTCATCAACTCAAAATTATGTTGTAATTAATATTTTCTAACTATTCGCGACTCGCGTTATTTGTCGACACCCATACACTTAAACTGCAGTCCCTACATATTTATGTTTGTATTGAAGTCTGTGGACTAATAATAAGTATTAAAGTAATGTAAATACCTACCCACCCATACTTTACATTATTATTGTAGATTTAACTTTTAAATAAAAACTAGTTTCACTTTTGACGAACATTTTTCCATTTAAGCAAAATAAAAAAATCGTTTTAAAATTCGATTTTTGAGACATAATAGGACTTCAAGAGTTTCTTTGGAATTAATTAACACTTTCTATTAATGGAGAATAATGTGATACATTGAGACGGTTCTAAAAAAGTTATAGGTTAATTAAGGAAAAATAATAAGTCAAGTTAGTAAAAATGTACTAACTTGCTAACTTTACTCGCCTCACTACATATGACAATGTTCTTTCAGACTTCTGTATAATAAATGTGAAGTTGCATAATATTTTAAATAATTTATTTGTGAATATTGGGAAAGTATTGAATGATTACGTAAACATAAAGCATTTAAGGCTGCTTTAGGAAATCAACGATTCTTTCAGTTTTCTTTTCCATATTTCTATTTCAGCCATGGTTGGTACTCAATAAAAAAAAAACGAAGTATACCATCCTTCTCAACATTTGCCCACTGCTGGGAAATTAGGAGAATCGTAGAATTTATGTGTTTATTGTTGATTTGCGTTTCTATGGCGATAAAATTCGGTTATGGTCAGAATGGAAGTTGTTTCTAGCATGAAAATGATAATAATATGAATCCACATTATTTTATTATATTATCATGTCAATGCGTCATACATGTTATCTGGCCTTGCTATATTATCATAAACCTAGCGAAACGCGTTGATGATATTTAGCAATAATTTAGTCAGCACATTATAGATGTAGTAACATAATAGCGTAGATAATATTACCATACATTTATACTGAAAAATGCGCATTTTAATAATTCTGTAACTTCTATGGATAGTACATAAAAAATGTGTCATATTGATTATATAATTTTTGTTTTCGTAAAGCATCGATAACAATCGAGGATAGTTTGACCCTCTGAAACGCTATTACGAACACACACACACATACAAGTTTGTAGTTTGTACCCAAAAAGACGGTTCGCTATTTAGAGGTGTCCGTTAGGGAAGGTTTCGCTGTACAATACTATGGGACAAGCTAGGTCTATACGCGGAATACTCATATTATGCGAGTAAAAAGGTGACACGATATAACTCGATATTCATAATATTCATATTCGACCGTATAGGACATATACGTAGGCACCTGCTTTGTATTGTAACATAATATTATACACGATCCAAATGATAACGATTTTCACGAAAACCCGCGGATGGATGAGTTTCTATCTACGAGAGCTGTATATGTATTTATTATATCCATTTCTCGTGATCCTTATGGCTTATACCTGCAGTCACCATATGTCACAAACTACAAAGTATACGGTATTTGTGGCACGGGAAAACATCAAATACAAAAATGTATAATAATAGTATGGGCACGTCGCAGTCGTGGGAACCTAAACATTGTACATCATAGGAGTTCAAATTAAAAAGCACCGATTTTATATAATATCGAACAGGCGACAAACAAAAAAAAAAATTATATTAGGTATGTGATTACTTTTATTGTCTTCTTGCGCGTCTTATATCGATTCAAAATTAGTTACAGAAATCGAGGGTAATATTTCGAGTGATCTTGCATTGTTCAAAATAGGGTGGACAATGCTCAATGGCCATTTCTCCCAGATTTTCCGAGGCGTTATATTGGTTTAAGAGCTCGTGTTCCAGTGTTTGAGTTCTTATTCAGGACTTTGTGTTGCTAAAGGGATTGACTATCAGGCATTAACATATTATTGATGTCTCAGAATGAATTTAACTCGAGTCTAGTGCATTTTAATATATTTTTTTTTTGTCGATAAATGTTTATCATTAATTAAAAAAAATCAATGGTAATCAAAGTAATCATGCACACGATTACACGGATGAGTGTATAATGTATTTACATGAACAAAATACTTTCTTTATTTAGTTAACTGCTTTCATCGACAAGTTTACCATCAATGTAGATGTATAATATATATTAGATTGTTGTCATTTCGAAAATATTAAGAGAAAAAATATCCATCGATGATGACCGCGGGTGGTTTGATAGTGTGCGTCCTCCGTTTACCTGGTATAAGCTGGTCAACAGGTCAACTGAATGAATTTTGCTTCTGTTGAATCAAGTGCAGCTTATGGCTTGTGTTTAACACCCAACACCACAACTTTAATAACTATAAGTCCTCATCCACGATGCTATACTGTGAGTATCTACTGCACGTATTTTTAAATGGCTTTTCATATACTATTTATTTTTTACTATCACCTCCCAAAATCAGCGTCTCTATTTGGCATAGTATTTTTTTTATGAGAAACATTTATCTAATGTGCCTTTAAAATAAAGAATAATTATTCGTTAAAAGATTTGAATCGTATTTTGTTTTTGATGTTTAATTACTTTAATAAATTATTATTTTTAATGTCCATGCATATTTTCTGTACAAAATAATTTCGAAGTCTTACCTCTGCCAGGCGTCCCACGACAGCTAATTTTTTTTCAATTTGACTCAGTGAAATATTATTGCAAATTTGTATAGTTCTAGAGCTAACACTTTACGGCGAAACGCCGCACACATTGAATAGATAACAAAATTGCCAGTCCGTCATTTTATATAACATATTCTCTGTGTGGGTAGATAATGTTTACTATTTCATATTGTATCCACCCACAAATTTTCTAAGGCGTCGCATACTTGTAGAAAAAAAGCGTTTCCAATTCCCGTTTCTTCACTACCTACGATGAAACTTATTACATTTTTGTCGCTCGAACGATAAACGGAGGAGGACATTTTTTCACTGTGAATGTACACAAAGAATTTCATACACACTACACACCAAAAAGAACGTCTTACGTGATGTAAAAAAAAGATGACTTAGATAGGATTGCAGTATAGAGTACATAGTATTTATGTGTATACTACTTCCACATATTTTATTTTATCCTATTCTATATCTATATTAACAATGTGGGACGAGAGTAGCCCAATTACATAGGAATATAATCATATAAATACTTTTTTTTTTACTCAAATTACTGTATGCGTAGATATAATAACAAGTACAAATATTAAAAGACGATGGATCGTCAATCATTCTCATACGCACGGTCCTATAATTTATTATTCCTATATTAGGGGCGTACCTAGACATTTTTCAAAGGGGGGTCAGCATCTTTTAACATATAAAAATATTATACAATTAGTGGTTTACCCCTTATACATTTTAAATTCTGTCAATCCACGGGTAGAGGCCCAGACCCGAACTTCCCTCCCCCCTTGGGTACGCCCTGTTAATAATTGGCCCGATCTCTAAGCAATTGGTGTTGAGTTTAGTTATATTAAATGGATACTACGCGTGACGGACTGCAGAGTATGGAAGGGACTTTGAAGTTAATCAAAGAAAGTAGTACGGGTGAGTCAATATTGTCATCTACTGTAGTAGTTTCCCGAGAAAAGTTAAATTAGCAACTTTCCGTCTTTCAACTACAGTACTCAGACCACAAGCGTGCTTATTAATGCGGATAACAATCACGAGGCGGATTGTCAATATTTAAAATTACACAGTATTGTACAGCTTGCATAAAGTTAATATACATAAATCGACTTTTGGACAGTAGACAAAGCACGATATTAGCTTTTGAATGCACGAATAGATAATAAGTATATATACATATAACATGTACTATTATGATACGCACATAAAAAATTGCGGTTATAAACGTTTGAAAGTATCAACTTTGATCGTAAAAAGTGAACGGTAGGTACAAACAGTTTTGAAATAAATATATTTTGTATATATGTATACATAATGTGTAGTAATGTAATGATAATGAACACTGTGCGGGGTACCTATATGTAGTTCACAGGGAGTAGACCATTAAATATTCAGTGTGATGCTATGGAAATTTTGGATTTTCAGTACTAGCACAACAATTTTTAACGATACCCAAACGTCCAAATACGTATTACAACCTACCTCATAAGACAACAATAATATAGTATGGCATATGAATTTTAATACCATCAGATCGTGATTAAATTATTTGTGCTAGATATCAAAATACCAAGATAATTGAATAGAACTTTTTTTCTTCCTCGCTCAAAAAAAAAAATTAGATTTGTCTGCCGAAACACAGTCATTTTGGTTTACACTTCGATTGGAATGCAATGAGTAAAGACACTCATTATTTTTATATTTACGTCGAGTAGGTAAGTACCTTGTTTACCATTGGGGTGTTTTTTTATAAAATATGTATGTTTATCCCATTACCATAAGCGGAGTGCAACTTACAACTTTTAATACACATCACAAAAATAAGCACCTATTATGCAAATACGGAACGTTTTTGAAAAAATAATTCGTTTTTTATACACGGTCCATGATTAATGCGCTGTTGTTTTAAAGGCAGTATAATATTATTATGATCCGAGGGGCAATAAATACGATAAAAAAAAAAAAATTATAAATAAATTTAATTCTAGTTTTATTTTCAGAGGCGTACTAATGTGTACTACGTATAACCACGTTTTCTAGCAGGTCGGCGATCGTATTTATCATACTATTACGTCGGAAGACATATTATATGTTGTTACTTATATTGTTTTTTTTAAGTTATAAAACCACATGAGGTCGTCGACTATGCATAGTAATTGCCGTACCAGAATATAAATATATTATAATCAGGCCATCGGGGTAGTAGAGTTGTTGCACATTTTGCAATTTTGTTTTTCTTATTCGGATTTATTGCTAAAATAGTTTACAAATGTGTTTTGTTTACAGTACGTGAGTATGGTTTTGTGTTGTTACAAATTACAATAATGTATAATTTTAGGCCTTTACCATATCAGGCATGTACGTTTGATGAAAAATGTTTCTTATACTTTTAATTTAACTTAAAAAAGGATGAAACTAATTGTGTGTTTTGTGTGAATTTTTAAATTGTATTTATTATGTTTATGCAATTTACTTAGTCTAAATTATAAAAAGGGTTAACGATGATTGTTGATTATTTATTTATTTTAGTACATGTTTAAAAATGTAATGTTCGTCATAATTTTGTATACATTTTTTAATGCAACGAATCTGACCTACTTTTAATTATATGAATTACGCAGGCATAATATACATATTAAGTATGAATACATATATTAAAAAATAATGTCCGAGAATGCGTTTTTGTGGTTTGATGACATTTCCAAGGAAATATAAGCCTGTTCTGCGTGATTCGAATTTTTGAAATGTCGAATGTTACGAGACGACCTTTGTTCTCGTCGAAGTGCGCCTGTCATCAGCTGCAACTCTTCCGCCGCCACCACCACCACCAACGTTCACCGAAAAATTGACCTTTATTTCCATCGGGTTTTGTAATGCAAATGACATTATTATCATTGACGTGATAATATATTTATGTAATAAATCAAAAATTGTGTTTATATCGCAAATAAATAATATACTTAAATTTAATATTTACTCGATAATTATATTTGTAGGTATCTAGTAAAGGCGATAGATGAATGTCATCATTGGCGTTATTATCATTTGTTCGAACATAATATATCATAAGAACAGAACAATCGTACAAAGTACCTATGTAATTTTATTTCATTTAGTTCATTGAGTTCATCGCATACAAAAAGGTTTAAATAAATCAAATATATATTGATAGTTGAGGGTTGAAGAAGACGACTATTGAGGAAAATTGAAAGATAAGGATTACTTCTTCAAATTCTGTCTGGATATCATCAGATGCAATTTCTCATATTTAGACACTACCGGGTAAACAAAATTGTTTGGGCAATTAATAAACTTTAACAAATGTTCAAAGAAAAAAAGAAAAATAGTTAGAATCCTTGTTTTGTATTTATGAATAGGTTTTGTTATTTATGTTTCTCAAGCATAATGGGCATGTATAATAACAAATCGATCATTTACTAATACATACAAATTATAGTTTGTAAGTATTTCGTTTTAAAATTATAATAAAAGTATTATTTTCAAGAATATTATTGATTTGCGTAGAAGCAAATAAATCTCTGAGTATAGAAGCCTTTAAACTTATTTTAGAATGAAATTATAAAATAAATAAATAAATAAATAAACAAAAAATAATAGTATAATAATTTTAAACATACATTTAATGTCTTTCATCTTTCTTCCTATATTAGGAAATTTAAACAATATGTAGGTAGGTAGTCTTGTTAAAATATTAATTTAGAAACAAATTTGTTTGAATAATAAATGCTATACAAATGTTAAATTTCCTACTTTAATTTAATATGTAGACTGTAGGTACACCATGAAACCGTAAATAGTTTTTATTATTTGTGATTACCTGAAAATATCGTACCCGATGCTTCAGAAAACTCCATTTTTTTTTTGAAAAATGTAATATCACAATGTTTCAAATCATAATTAATAAAAGCTGTACAATTTATTGTATCGCTTATAATATTTAAGCAATTTTTACAAAAAGTTTGCATTAAATATTAATGGATTAAGGTAATGGGTAACTAAAAATCATGTGGAAGTGAAATATTCAAAATTTGCCCAAATAGCTGTTGTTAATTATTAAAACTATTCAAGACGTACAATTAAAAAAAAAATTTTAATGTGATATGCTTAAAACTTAGCTTTTTATTTATACATGAAAAAAAAATGTTTTTAAACAATATTCTGTATCGGAGTTAATACTTACGTGAGTACGTTGGAGGATCACAAAGGAAAAATATGAAAATATGTACTAAAAAATTATTTTACGACTTAAGTCATAAATATATCCTTTAAACTCGAATATGTAAAAATCCGCAACAATAATTTTTCGAATTTTTATTCACAACGTTGTGTAATGTATTTTGCGCTTACCCAGCATCAATAAAGTCGAGTAGAGAAAATATGCAAACCACAAAAGTCCTCGGCATACACAATCCGTATACATAACTAAACATGATATTGTAAGACAAAAGCTGCAGTAATATCGTGATCAATAATAATAATAATAATACGTGCAATAATATTTTTCAATGTCCTATGGTGAGAGGTGAAGCGAACAAATGTCTGCAGGGCGAGTCTCGGGGGCAACTTTACTGTCTTCCGCACTCCGACGCTATTCATAATATTTAATTTGACGTGTATTATTATATGCAGTCATGGTGTAATTTCTTGGAAAAAATTTTAAATATTCTTTTAGTTATTACTTATTACCATCTTGAACTTCTGCAAGAGATCATTACTAGGAATTATATAATATTTTGTATACGTGTTTGAAATTAAAAAGAAAACACTGTGATATCTCATTGTATAGAGTTCCGTAAGTGACCAGGGAAAATTACAGTGTTGTAGCTAAATTGCCTATCTAGGAATTCATGTGATCAAAATATTGCTATCGAAAACCATAAAAAACAATAAGCGTTTTCGCCCTACTTTAACCGAGTGTCGAGATGAAATAATTTTCAATTTTTTTCTCATGAATATGTTATATATGATTTAAATATGGATGAAATTTAATACATTTTTTTTTACCCAAATTTATGTTTTGTTTATAGTACTTACCTGGAAGTTGGAAGTACCGAAGATCGTTAACCAATTTTTTGTGGTTACTTAAATGTACCGATATCTATCTTGCTATATTTTTTTAACACGAAGAACATGCATAAATTCATTTTTAGCTTAATAAAAAAAAACAATAACCGTTGTCTTCTTTTTAATAACTAAATAATAAATTACCCTCTATAACTATTATTAAGTGTGAAAAATATATTTTACTTTGTAAAATGTAAAATACTAGGTCAACTCTTCACACCAAACTAACTATTTCATTACAAATTACAATTTTTATTTGTATGTAAATTGTAAATAGCAGTTTAGTAAAAAGTTATGGTTATAACACCTTCACAATCATTACTTCCTTTAATGATGTACATATTTCCTTAAATTTAGCACGTAAAAGACCAACGGTATTTACAAGTCCAAAGATTTAATTAGCAATATTTCACCATTTCATCAAGTACAAGTTAAGTTTTGTGGCAAAGAACAGTCTAATTTACCATAATAAATAATGATAACAAATTGGTCCGTTTCCCGTTCAGACAAATTACTCGAATTAAAAGTTTGTTTAAGACAACTTAAAATTTGCTGCCCCACAAAGTTTTTTTGCCGTTTTTTCGTCTGCTCTGCATATACAAATTGATCCGGCCCAGAATATATATTATTATATATTTTAACAATATCTTAAGGTTTATTACATCGTCAGTGTACCCATACTAGCAGATGATGATGGCTAGGAGGCGCATTTCAGTTGGTCGAAGTAAGCAGAATGATAGGTCTCTTGAATAATAAATAAAATGTAGGAATGGAAAAGAACACGGAATCAGTCCGATCGCCGATACGGACGAGTGAAACTTTATAATGATATGATTTGAATTTTTATGATATGCAGTTTTGTGGGGTCAGGTGACTATAGGTACTCACTACTACTCACCCTTAAATCAGGCCTTGAGAATAACATTAAATTTCTTTCATCATACGAAATGAAATGTTTACAAACAAAGTTAATATTTTTTACTGGGTGTTACAAACACGAATAAAAAATATATATCTTAAGTATATTTGTATTTACCTAAATGTACATATGTAAAAAAAAGAAACTGTAACTAATGGCGTTTGTAGGGCCAATGTATTATTACCGATGTATTTTAAGATAAATAATAAAAAAAAAAAAAAATATATATATATATGGTTCTTGAGGGAGGATGATGTTCCAAAATATAATGGAGAAGCTTTTCAAGCATTGCAGTGTGGAATGGAAAAAAAATAAGGGATCACTTCCATTTTATTGTCTATCCCACCCCAACCCCCCCTCTGCTTTATAACTACGCATGTTCCATTAAAAAAGGTAAACTTGATATTTTTTAAAAATGTATTTATTAAATTGAACTTAAGTTTACGTAATTGGACGAACTTATTCTTGGACAAGTATAAATTGTTGACAAACTGAAAGAAGTAGACATTACTGTTTACTTTTATTATTTATTGTAGTAGCTATACGAAAACGACATAATTATATATATAATATATTATAATATTGTCATGCTTTTAGTTTTTGATTTTCATGTGTTGTTGCATGATATTTCGAAATCCGGAAAAGCTTTCTTCAAAATATTTGCAGTAATCGAATGATCGGCCGGTCCATATTGCTGAAACAGAAAACAAATGATTTTTAAGCTATAGCGGCTTAATTATTTAAGTAAAAATGCACAGAGTTGTTTGTGAATTTTTTCTACAACACGTGTCAAAGTTAAACGAGTTGTATCGTCATTGGAGAAATATTATTATGGACCGATATCGTATATGATTCAATAGTTCTAGTGAATGGGATAAAAAAACCAGTTTTTATACTATGATATTATGACCACGAAGTTAAAGTATTTTAAGAGTTTTGATCGTTGTTGCGTTGCGTATGCAAGTTGACGTTTGGCTTACGAGAATTTGAAGCGGCGCAAGATTGTGCAGTAGTATTGTCGTCGTATTGTGTACACGAATTGCGAATCGAGTTGCATAATATGAATGCGTTATATACCTACCTACTTAAGTATTTTATTATGCAATGGGGGAAAAATGCAAATGTAAACATTTCTACGACTGGAGAAGAAGAATTCGGTGGTATAAAAAAAAAAAATATACCTAATGTCTTACGCTATGAACTCGCGTTAAATGAATGGATTGCGTTTTTCGTTTTCGTAGAGGAGTATAATATTATGTATAGGTACGTACATTACGCGTGGTGTGAATAAAAAAGAGAACAAAAAGCGATTGCCGTACCTATAGCTTATAATATAGTAAATTCACAGACATGTTACCCTGCTGCCATATACAGACAAAAGGTTAATTTCGAATTCTGGATAACGTATATACATTCTCCGACGTGGTAGCGTTCTTTCATGTTTTCGTTAGACCTTTCCCAAAAGCGTTTCCCCTTTATAAACACATTTTCAAGCATTTAGTGAGTTATTTTATTTTCTCAGTTTTTAAAAAAAATTTTTTTTTTTAAATAATAATACGACTACGTAGGTCTCTGAACAGTTTTTATTCTACTTCCTCTACATTGCCAAACGGAGCATGAAAGTTGTTGGTGAAGTTCCAGTGATAACGTCAACGTATATTTTGTTTAAAAAATCATGTTGAAATATTATGCAAGGTTTTCTATGGCGCGCAAAAAAACAGCGTCTATAGTTTTTATACGATTTCCGTGTGATTGCACCTCGTGTTCATATTATCATACAATATTATACGTTGATACTTCAGTATATTGCGATACGAAGTATGAGCTTGAAAACCGTAACTGGTATCGTTACCCAAACGGCCTAATGATACTAGCAAAATGTAAGGATTAATCGTTAAATTTTAGCGATGAGATTTTTTTTTTACTAGGCATTTTCGCCGAGATGGAGACGGATCGTCGAGTGTCCTTTCTGAAAATATACGTCACGCGAGACGTTGAAGTCATTATATTATATTTTAGATCGTATTATCGTCGGGCTAATGGTGCATATACATCCGCGGGTGTATATATTGGGTGCTATGTACGAATGACATGACGATGTGTTTTTTAAATTTACAAACAGTCTTTTGTTACTTATATTCACCACTCTAATTCCTTTAATTATCTCTCGTAACGATTAGCGGTAGACCGCGAAATTAATGTAATATGTAACACACTCTTTGTTGGTGTTCCGAGCCTCACATAAAACAATTTTATTTTAAGTTTCCCACCGCGTATGGTATGCTATACGCAATATAAAACTTCAAATTATCACGCAACCCACACACGTACACTACAACATATGTCCCAACTCTGGTACATTACACGTCTCCCGTGTTATGGTTAGTTAAACGATCTATGTAATATGTCCCCAAAGAGTTGATGATCGAAAATTAATCGAGCTGGACAACCCGATATTAGTAGCGTACGATTCGGCCACTGGTCTTTTAACTGACTGATACATGACTCCATTATTCTATATACTTTAACTCTGAGTAAAAACATTTAAGACCATATCCTTTCATTTCTAGAAGAGCTCTGATAGGCCGGGTGAATGTAGTTAGGTGCAAAGTCTGGTATAAAGCGCGTGATTGATGTTTGCAACCGGAAGCCGAGGACATACCATTCGCAGATACGGCTGGAAGATCAAAGGAGTTTGAGTTTGTTCCGGAATGAGATTTTCCTAATATCCGTTCATCTGTATAAGCTTGTACCTTATTAACCTGCCCACGTATTGCGCAGTCTGAATTCATTTGTACATTTTATTCATTAAGTTTTCACATCATCATTTTCGAAAGCAAAAGAAAACCCAGTAGATGTAAACAAGAATTTAGAGATTTCGTTCGTTCTTCGGGTGAGCACCCTTGGAGGTAGGCGCACACGGATCTCCTGTCTAGAGCTGGACACTTATAAGTATTTGGTTTCAGTGTTGCTAGGAATGTAAAAGTTGTCTTTAATAGTCAAAATCAAAAGTGTTTTTTCTTTAAAAATGTAAGTTCCTCTGTTTTTTTCTTATTTTACCATCCTCAAATCAGCTTTTTATAATTATTATTATACAATGTTTTAAAAAAGGTAGTTTGTAGGATAGCCTCAACATTTAATATGTTTAAGCTGCATATGGGAAGTTGGTACAAACATTTTGTCGAACGGCAAGTAGGTATGAACAAAATAATTATTATCGTATGACAATCTTTTAAAAATCGAAAATGTTCCTATCGTTAGATTGTCCAATGCCAGTAACGGAAATAGCCAACATTTTCAGGGCCTTCTCAGGACTCCGAAGAACAATTTTAGTGTAAATGTACATATAGCGTACATGGCCTTTATATTGTATTAGTGAGATTGTTAAGAGAACTTATATCTGTGTGTGTGTTGTCTTACTATAATACTTGTAACATAAGCACAATTTACAATTTTAGAATACTTAAAACTTGCTTTAAAAATATTTTAAAAAACCCGGGCAGGGAGCTTAAATAATATTTTTACTTTTAGACTTGATAATAGATAACTAATTCACTATGTATCATGCGGCTATAAAAATGGATACGTTACGTTCAGATAATATTTCTTGAGGGGAAGGGGATTCTAACCTCATTTCGATTCACGCCACCGTCGATATTGCTGTATTTTCTGAGTTGTCGAAAACAACTGTTTCTGGATACCGAAAAGACGAACTGAATGCATATATTATTAATTGCTTCTCTTTTTAATTACTTAAATCCGGACTCGCGGACCGGTATGAAACAAAATCAATTAGTTGTTTAGCCTCATATCATTCTGTATACAAGAGAGTGATTATCGTAATATTCAAGGTTTTCACACCGATATGATGTAATGCACACACAAATTCTATTTATAGTCCAGTTTTATTGATACTTTACTTACAACACCACGTATATAGTGGGAGTTATGCAGTGTACCTGTACACACGATTTTTCTCCACACGCCCACACGCATTCCTGTGTTTATATAGGTATACCTATACACGTCATACGGACTATCGTATTACGACCTCGGGGGTATAGGGCCGTGTGTAATTCGACCATGGGATAATATTGACATATATATCCTCCTTTCAATCGACGACGGCACCGGCGACAGTGGTGGGTAGTATACGTTTCTTGGATACTTAAAAATCCAATTTCTATTTCGCGACACTCGAGATCGTTTTCAAACGCCGCCACAAAGCACGCCGAGCGGCACAAACCGCATCGTTACACACGAACTGGAGTCGTATCATAAAAGTGAGAGTCGATGCGAGTGTGTGTCGACAGACCCATCTTCAAAGCCTATACATACATCATTCACGGGCTCGACACACCCGTTGCGCGACGAAGACATGGTACGAATCATCGAATTGTCTCGATCGGATAATAATCGTTTTAAAACCGTAACAATTATACGACGGGTGTCGTTCTGGCGGGGGAGCGGGGAGCAGGGGATGTATTTACGTTTTGTTTGCATTGCTCCTAGCATAAGAGTTTTGACGGATTTAAATGATCATTGTGTACGGCTCGATTTGATTATACAGCGTCGAGGGACGACGCTTTCGCGCTTAATTAAACGATGGAACGCCCGAGGACAATTTTAGAGAATCTTTTTTCCGTGTTTCGTTTAATCACGTCGCCGAGACGGATCGCGGACACCGTAAAATGCAGGAATCGTAGACGTCTTATCATTATTATGTTAATAGCGACGATTCCGACTGAAACATTGTCTGACAGCCACGGAGCTGTCACCGTTTAATCCGATCGGTCGTATTATTACTCAAGTTTGTGCGCCGTACGTGTATACGTCTACCTGCGAGGAGTTTGATGGGCGGGAGCCCGTTGATATATTTGTAGAAGAGTGGCAGGGATGGGGGACGGGGAGGAATAATAATTTTGTCAACGTTTCGTTTAATTTCACTAGCTCAACATCATTGGTAAATGTATTTAACACTCACAGTGTTTGATCAAATACCGGAAAAAAGTACACAATATTTTTATTTTTTATTTTTACGCTGGGGTTCAGCGTGGCTAATGAAAAAAGCTCGATTATAAAAACGCGTATAATTTATTTAAATTACCATATTGATGATGAGTTAAAAAAATTCATCAATTTATTTTAATTTAATTTTGAATTATATATTAAAACGACCACATTGATCAATATGATGTTTATTAAAATAAATGTACCAATTAATTTTTATCGTATTTTTAATACTTAAAAGTTGTTTTCAGTCCACGTTGAAACACATTATAATTTAAAAAAAAACATTTGGAACCTTTTTTCCGTTAACCCACAGTTTATTCTCGTCAATGACATTTTTTTAATTAATATTTTTAAAAATGATATACATATAAAATTTGAATTATTGTTTTTATTAATCTATACCTTATTGAAAAATACATTTTTTTCGTTTTAATGTTTCTTAAAAATCTCAGAACCAATTTAACAGGCTTAATTACTATGTATAAACTGAAAAAGTTATAATGTTTTTACAATACATTTATTTATAACTGGCAGCAGGTAAGTATTGACTGTATGCATATAATTTATGGGTGTATCACGTATCAATGAAGTAGTTAAAGAACTGTATATTTTTTTCAGAAAATGAAGAATAACTAGGGAATAACGAAGTTTGTTTTAAATTTTTTTATTGTTGCATGAAATCGTGTTGCATTACAGATTTAACTTTTAAGTAATATTTATAATTTTGAAAACTCTTAAATCGTTTCATGTTTGTCATTATTAAATAAGAGTTTTAGTATTCGTTGTAGTGGTGTTATTTATTATAGTTGAATTAAATTTAGCTAATTTTTAGTATACTAATTAGTGTCAACAATAGATGCCGAACTCAAGACAAAAACGATGCGCTAGGTTACCATACCTTGAAATTGTGGGGGGGAGGTTAATCATTGGTGTTCACAATATGTGCAATCCTGTTTATTGTTTTGATAATATATTTTTTATTAAAGTGACGATAATAACACAATGTTTAGTATAACAATTTACGTGAAAGAAATATTTTATCATAAACATAACCTGTTAGTATCATAATATTATAGGTGTATAAAAATTCATTGACAAATTTTTTGTACCATTAAAATTACACAATTTAGTCATCAAAACTCAGAAGAATTTAATCAATAAAATAACTATATAACGTACAGTGTTCGACGGTGTTTTTTGTACTTAAATGTACATAAAGTTATCTACTTAATATATGTAATTGTGAACTTCTATAAATCAATAAATAATCGGTGACTTATGAATAAAACTATTTGAATACTAAATGGAAATTAATGATTCAATGTTTTAAATATTCACATAATATTTAGACCTAAATTGGTACATATATATACTTCATTGTCTTTTTCGAGTTTTGTGATGTAAAATAAAAAAAATAAAATTAATTTTCGTAATTTGATTGTACAGGCAAATCAACAAATATTTAAAATTAAAATTATTTGTGGATATTTTAATAGCTAATAATAAGTACGGAAAGAATATTAGTTTTCAAAAAATATTAATTAAAAAACAGTTATTGATGGAGATACCTACTCGTCATTGAAGACATGTACACTTTAAAATATGTAAAAATATGTTAAATATTTGTATTTTTTGTTCTTCGTTGGCTACCTTTAAAAGCATGTTATTACTCAATAATGTTTGAGCTTTTGAGTTTCACGAAAGCAAATATCAAATTAATTTATAAAATGTATAAATTCAAGACACGAAAATAGTATTTCAAAGTATTTAAATATTAATAGGTATTTAATACTTTAATATTTGGAATAATAATTGACATCGGTAACGTCTGAAATGTTATCAAAATCCATCTATATAAATATTGCAGTACTTAAAAGCCTTATGATCAATCATACTGTGATCAAATGTCCAAACTTCTCCAAAGCACGTAAAATCATCGGCCTCACTGAAGCATTCACTCAAAGAAGAAATAACACAGTAATTTATGTATTTTATGTTAATTTAAATTTGGCAAAATTTTTAAATAACTGTGAATATACTGTTTTTAAGATGGCCCACTTATAAAAACTGATAATAAGTATATAAAAAATTACATATAAGCTACTAACGTGACTACGAACTAGAAAAAATTAATAAATATAAAATACGGCACTTGGTGTTTTTCGGTTTGTCAGTGTTTCTCAGTTAATGGACAAGTCAGTACTAGTGGTCGGGTGCAATCCCAGAGACCCAAAAAACGAATTAATTGGTATAATTTTTATCGAAAGTAGTGCACTCTTTTGCACGTATATATAGTGAATTGGAGAATATACACCGGAGACTGATCTTTAAATACTAGGTATAGGTATAATTTTATTTTCATTTATTATATTATATCGAAAAAATACAGAAGGAACAGTCACTAACAAACTATACGGTACAGTAAATTATTATGTAATTGAAATTAATACGATATTAATGTGACCAAAGCGGCGAAATGGCCGGTCGACTTTGTCTATTCACCGAAATATTTCAGTTGTTCCGACTATCGCACCCAGCCGGCCCTTGTGATACTAAAGCTTAGTTCTCATAAGACGCAATGAACACCACTTGTATAGAAAGAGATATTTATTATTTATAAACGCGTTGCGACACACCGTTGGGTCGTTTGAATCAATAAAATTAATTTCGATTATTGGACAAAAAAACATTAATTGTATACTCTGTCGGATACGCGGATTTGTATTTGTTTGCGTGTGTACATCAAAAATTCAATTATTCGAGATACATATTTACTCTGTTGCAGTGAAATATTCGTTGGGGATCAGTTTCAAAATTAAGTCGTTGGTATAAATATTTAAACAGTATGTTGTTTTACATTTGGTTCGTAAGTCTGAATAAAAAAAACAAAATACACAATCTCGAATGCGGTAGCAGAACACGACGGCAGTTGCGGGGAACGCGATGTAATCGTGTAATTTATGAGGGTTACGGTTTTTATTTTTCGTGTACACACAACAACACAACATCAGAACTGTTTTAAAACGAAAACGTTAATGTAGAAATGTTTAAGAGCTAGTAAATTATACGTTTTACGTTACCTCACAACAATAACGAATATAACGAAACCAGAATTATAATAAATTTTATTTTTTATGAAAACAATAAACTCACGAATTACTCCGTACGTGGTTTGTACAGAGATTAAGTTTTATATAATAACATATAAAGTGGTCGCCGCTTAATGCAATCACTTTGTCGGTACTGAAAAAAACGGATAACATGAACCGACCACCGAAAATTCACGAAAATTTAAGTATTCGCGTAATACACTAATTCAGCCCGTCCTTACACTATTCGAAAACAATATATAGTACGCGATTGACGTTATTGACCGTGATTACGGTAAGTGGTGACCTCAGTTTGTGTTTAATAAATTGCGAAAATTGCGGTTTTTGGAGTAATACGCGAGTACGATGAGTGACCATTCGTTTAAACGTTGCAGCCATCGGAAAATCGTCCGAGTCGCACAGCACATAGTTGTCGTTATTATCATCCCGATTGGGGTCGCCGTACGTCATTACGCATTTAACTCGGTCGACGGTACACACACGACGACACGTTATTTGTTTGGCATCAAAATCGTAAGTGTGCATGGTTGCCGGGACACGAGGTCGATTTATACTCTTCCGCAAGTAAATCGAATTGGAATTGCTTAGGAAAATCTGATTTATTATGTCTCTCGTTCGATTCAATGCCGCGGAACAATACATTTGTTGTAATAAACGTCGTATTATATAAACATAAACCAATATGGCTTTATCTCAATATAATTTTCAAGTTTTCACGCAAAAAGGATCATAACGGAAAACTAATATGATTTATGTGTATAAGACAATTAAAAAATTTAATTCATTATTAAAAACTGTAGAAGGTACAGTATAACGGCACATATAGCAATAAAAAATGTCGATATCTTTATCGTATCATATCGCATCGTGTTTGGATTGTGTTGTATGCTCTCAGGGCTCATACGTCAAATTCCAGAAAGCTGAAGAATGTTCAGAGGGCGATAGAAATCTGCAAAACGATTCGAATCGAGTTTACACGGTGGCGAGATGAACAGGAAATTACAAGATTTTAGATTGTTCGTGTTATTGTTACAGTCACCAAGCCATTATTATTATCGTCACTACAGTATATACCGTCGTAATGTGTTAAGTTTGTTTTGCTCCGTTAGTTTTGTGTGCACCACATTTTTCGCCGAGTATTATTTTATCCTGGTGAAATTAAAAATTATTCAGTGGTAGGTATATATTGACAAATAAATGATTGAATTTTTCGATTTTCAATGTACCAGCACGCACCCATGTCTGAGACTGATTTACCGGTATTTTTACACGGAATCTTGAAAATGTGGTTATTAGTTTATTTTTGATATGGCACTTGCAGTGGTATATTATTATTTATTAATAATAAAAATGTAACGAATATTATTTAAAACTTTCAACATTCGGACCCTACAAAGTGTCAGCTTCCAGCAACCTACATTTTTACCCAACCGTAAAAAGTGTCAGAGTTTTTTATTTCAAACAATGGATCAGTTAAAATGACCATTTGTTTACACACCATCCGCGCCTGTCTGATGACGGCGTGATGTATAGGCAATATAGGTACACGGCTGCGTAGAACTACGCGTTTTAAAATCGACATTTCCGTATTTTTTATAAAACTTTTATATAGGTATTATACTTTGTTATTACATTTATTTTATTACTTCGCTCGTCAGTGCATTAGTATGGATTTTCTTGTTACTTTAAATACTATTTTAAAGGGTACCACAAGAAATAACAGGTATTTTGCAATAGGTCTGTGACGACTAACACAAATTTCCTAACCCAGAAATCTCTGGTTGACCGAATGAAGTATTGTTTTGTGTTAATACCCGCGGTGCATCCAATTTTGTTTTCATAACATCAAAAATAAAATAACGTTACAAATTGTATTCCGGCCCTTAAAACGGTCCAAATACTCCCATGCAATAGATATCATGAGCTGTTTAATTATATATCTCGTATAGGTACATATTTTAAATTTTTCCTTATCAAGATTCAATTGAATTTGTGTAACGAGAAACACAAAGTTAGACTATATATTCTGAGTTAATATACATATTATAATTTCTGAGCTTGCAAATATGTAAGAGAGAAATTTTACTTCATTTTATTCAAATGTTTTTTAAAAATTAAATTTAGTAGTTACTACAAGATGCAGTCTTACACGTATTGTATTAATTTTTCACTTATTAAAAAAAATAAAATATATCGTCATGTAACAGTTGTATAAGATATGTTAAAAATATTAACGTTTGATGAAAATGACTATTTGCATGTTTACTGTTCTTAGGGCACAAAATAAACATAGCGGCTATGCTAAGGATAAATGTTAATGTATCTATTATATACTTATGGATCATGGCGTGCAACTCCGACAGATTATATTTTAAGTAATGGTATGCAAATTGGACGTATTATTATATGTTTTTTTTTTTGGCACGCTATTCTACGCAACTAGGAGCACAGCCTCGTCGGCACATATAATAATATATATAGTACCCTCGTTTTCTGTGAATAATTTCGCCCGATTTTCAGAGTGTTTTTGATAGCCCGAACAATAGTTGTTATAGATATGGTTCGGATGGCGGAAAAATGCTTTCAACCTGTATGCGAAGAGCCCGTAAAAAATATGGACCCAGCTAGGGCATTAATTTTTGTGCCAGTCGTAGCGTAAAAGTACCACCGCCGTTAATATAGACTTAGTGCTGTTTATTTTATCATATATATACATGCACCGGGTCTATTGTGCGAATCCTTTGGATTACTATCGATTGCCGTGCGTGAGCGTCGAGAACGAAACTGGGGCTTAACAAACACTGCAATATAATTATTAGACACACGAGACCATCTCTAGAGGCCACAACGAAAACAATTCGTGTTGTTCAACGGTTTTCACTGACTCTCGAGCCGGTCTGTAAATAATATTATACGTGCACGTTTATTATTGTGCTAATATACCGCCCGGCCGAGACGAATACGCTGGTATAATACGAATTATAGGCGTATTACGTACGATGACGGACGTTTTTTTTCTCGATACGAGAATAGTTATTCGTTTTTTTTCAGTCCACGGTTGGTTTGAAAAACAAAAACAAAAACCCGAAAGTATTTCGTACGGGATTTCAAGAAAGTTGCGATACTCAAAATATGCGTTGCCTTTGGAAAAGAAATATTTTTTAAATAATGAGCGCAGACACTTAAACGATCGACGATAAAGATGCGTCGTCGCGATTTATGCACAGCGTACGCCTGCAAGTGTTAAATACCTAGTAATGAATGTGCTGATGTACGTGGATGAAAATTATTTCGAAAAAATGACGAAAGTGGTTTGTTTGTTTTCTGTATACTCGCGATGGAGCATTGCGAAAGAGTTTTGGACGTGCGTGTCGAATGGCTATATTTTTCATTGCATCGATTAGAAACAAAATGCGGCTCAACTCGTTGAGGTAACTGATATGCAGGTATACTATACACAACCACAGAGTAATACGATAAGATACGAGGACAGAGTATATGCAACCTTCTTCCCCACGGAAGTTATCAGGTCAATAAAAAGTATAACAAAACCACGTCGATTATTTAATCAATCAAATAGACGGTAAATTGTTGACACAGCCTATAAAGTCAAAATTGAAAAATTCCTCACATCTATTCAAATGATTACGTGCATGTGCTGCACACGAGTATTATAATTATATGATTAAATAATTCAAATCGCGAGTTTCATACATCATATTACAATAAAATTCATATTGTTGCAATTTTTTGTTTGTGAACAAAATCTACATTTTTAAACGAGTTCGAAAGCTTAAAAATATTTACACGGTCGTAACATATTTCAATATTATTCAAATTTGTTTAATGTTTATCACACTAGTGTACCAAAAAGGACATATTATACGCCGTTTGTTATATTTCTGTTTTTCGACTGATAATAATATATATGTGTGTTGGTGTGGGTGTGTATTTTAGTATATTTAATAACCTCGGAATTAAAACCACGCTATAGCATTATTATCGCGATGAAAACTCGAATAAATGCATTTAACAATTCCACCTACGGCGGGCACAATGAAAATGTATTTAATTTGTAGAATTAGTGAACAAATCAGTGAGGGAAGTTCGGAGATAATTCAAAAGTTTTTGCTGAATACTGCGCTATTACGCAAAAAAAAGTTAATCTAGTACGTTTTAGTAAACAAGTTCGATGGCGAATAAACACACACACGGACTGAGAACACATATTTTCTTTAACCGTCGACACGATAACGTTGAACAAACACAAATACAAACAATTCAATATTGTTACTGTTTTATACGACACAACGAACTGAACGGGGGAAAAAGATATTATGTATTGAAACGATTGTGTGTGTACCCTAAGAAATTGAATTTCAAAAATTTCAAACAAGTGTGCGCCCATGCTCGAATAAATATGGTCACATGGACACTGTCGCTGTCCAGTAATTCGGGTTCCGAATATCCGAACATCGGTTTGGTTTAGACGAGATTAATGAAAACCTTGCTTGGTGAGATTACAGTGACAACCGTGACAAACGACGCACGTGCAACGGTATATGACCCAAGTGTTTCGACCTAGATACGAGCTTGAAAAAAAAAAAAAACACGAATCAAAAAACGGTTGCTGGCACGACGACTTCGGCCAAATCTAAAGTATAAAAAATCTAAAAACGGCAAAACTAAATTTTCTATTTATTATTACTTAAATGTAACATGTATTTGTAAATTATTATGTAATTTAATAAAAATAAATATTTATACAGATAATCATCTGTAATGGTGTGGAATTTACTCGTATTTTATATGGATGGGGTTTATTGTTTCGGAATGCATCATATTTTTATACAATATATTCTATGTCACACATTATTTTTAGTTTTCTTCAATAATTTCTCTTACTTACATTTAAAAACATTTTATTTCTTGAATAATATGTCCCCTGGGAATATTACGGCATTTTTGTTTCATCCGGGGTGACTTTTATCACAAAAAAGGTTTTTGTTTTGTTTTAAAAACGTACGATTTGTATTTTCCAACACAATAAGGAAATAGGACGATCAACACAATATTCATAATCAATAACATGGTATAGAATCACATGACGACTGAAGACATCCTGTGATGGAAACCCTCCAGAACAGATGATTTGTGTATTATTTATCTCGAAATTTAGGAAGTAATATCGGCACCATCACAAAAAAGCTAGCAAATTAATTAGCTCAAAAAAAAAAAAAAAAATCAACAATTATTACAATCATGGTTGCTATTTTTTCGCGCACTACGTGATTATATTACTTACGAGTGAATATGGCGCAGCGAAAGGAAATACAGAAGGGTTTGACCGATTTTATTTCGGACCTAGTTTGACGTACACACAAATCGCCCGCCACCCTTTTGTTTCAGACGTCTTGGGACGTCTGCGGGAGACGAAACAAAAACAACAACAACAATCGAATATTGTTTATTATTTTTTTTTTGTTTTCAAAGTTTTCATGAACCCTCAATATCGGCCCTCACGGTATTTTATTTTTTCAATCGTATCTCTTCCGTTTCACGCATCGGTTATTAAATTTTCATTCAGTATTGGTGTACACAGTAAGTATTTCAAGATGACACACTATGACAGCATTCCGAGCAGAGCTTTTTTATTTCACTTGAGCAGATGTTCATTATTTGAAACTAATTACTATCGCTGACGAAGTTGATGCCAATTGACGTTAAACTTATAAATACATATTTCGGGTAAGGTAAGTATTATATTTTATCGATTTAACTCTAAGGTCGTGCGCGTTTGTGTGTAAGCACACGCATTCTGACAATGAATCGCGTGGCCACAGCCCATAATATTTTGCGGTTTCCATTGCGTTGGTCAAAACACGGTAACGGTATTATTTTAGAAAAACTAACGAAAACATCGCTGCCAGTGCTTTAATAATGTTTTTTATTATCATTTCAAGCCCAGTAGGTCTGTATGTATAATAAGTACCTAATTAAGTTATAGTAAGTATGAATCGACTGTGTTGAGTGCATTTTGGGAAAAAATATAATTTGACGACATTAATAATTCGGCTTAAGAGAAATATAACTACATTTTATCAATTGCCGCGGTTTTGCACTCGGACAAATACATTTTAGGTAAGGCCAGTAGTTTTTGGTAATTCAGTCGACTTTTAATCATGTCATAAACGTACTGTTTGTTATTCATAAATCTCTTTCCATAATGGCCCTTTCGCCCATTAAATATACTTGATAATATAGTTGGTAAAATAAATGTTCATTACTGTGCAGCGTACACAGCACCTCTGCATTAAGTTTTTGACAGTTTATGACATAATATTGGATGTGATTTCATTCCTGGCCCAGATGGTACCCCTCGCATTATTTTAAAAAGCGTGTCAGTTTGTGTTAGTGGTAATTTTATTTCCACCTTTTTAAGTTATTCATGACCCTTTGACAACAAGACAATTTTTTTTTATTAACTATGCATCGGTCGTTAACGAACGACCCACGCCAAACGTTTCAAATTATCGTTTTGACAATTTTTTTTCCAATTAGTATATCTACCTGCTATACATAACAACAGCGTCGGCGTTTTGAAAACTAATTATCATACCAATTTTGAGTGTAAAATGTTCACGGCGCAGTTATAGTGATTAATGAACTGCAGTTTGGGAGTTTCGTGCCAAGAGATAAGTTGATATTCAGCAGTAGGTTAGGTTATCTATTAATCGTTTTTTTTTTGCGATTTGGAGGTCCGTTATTAGCGGCGTGTGTAAGAGTTGGTCGGTCAAGTTAATAAATGTCGGTCAGTATCAAGGAAGGAGTTCGACGTACGGTGTAGATCAGAGCATATATAATTAAAAAACTTGGTCGTCTGGGAACCACCACCGTAGTCATGGTTTTATAGTTTAACACCTATCATAAAACTAAATTAAAAAATATACGATATATATATATATATAATAAGAAAGTAAATGCCGCTCCGTCGAAAAATGAGTTTAATTTTAAAATTTAATAAAACAGCATACCTATACGATACGCTTAAATAGACCAATGTCGAGTGAGTGCGACAAAAAATTTTCATTAAAAAAAAAATAACACATTGCCATTTTCTTCGCTACCACCACATTAATAAATTAATTAAATAAGGCAGGTTAGTGACTGAAGGTGAGTTTACAAAGGGATATTTTCCCACCATGAATGCATAAATAAATATTCCTGTAATTTATGATGGACGGTTGTTACGTACAATAATTTGTCGAACTAGTAGATTTGATGCACGGGATCGGACATGAGGATTTTCTCCTGTAGGCTGAAATGTAATCAAATAGCAAAAATGTTTAGTTTATGTATTTATATCCGCGAAAACCATTTCAAAGTTTCAATGGTTATTAAGCAATCAATAATAATAAAAATAATAATAATAATAATAATAACAATAATAATAATAATAATAATGTGAGTAGTACATAATATGATGTAGACCTACTATAAGTTATTAGGAAATAATTTGAAAAAAAAAAATTTCCATTGTTACGAATCAGTTATACAATTTTTGTTTATTTTAATTTCGGTTATTATTATAATTTATAATACAACCTACGCACACAACATTTGTATTATTTGTATACTCATTTAAATAGTTCATATTGATTGTTATGCCAAGGCACGTATGATGGTCGGGAATTTATAGTTTCTCCGAAATGTTGTTATCATCGTTTGGAGACTAAATGATGTCGAGTGATTTATTATAGAGTAGTAAATATATTAGTAGGAAATATATATTTGGGTGGGCAACCGTCTGAACAATAATATTTTATAAAATCACATTGAAACAATCAAAATTCGTCGAATTCCATGTAGTTGAACCCTCGTGCAGTAGTATTAATACACCGATGACGTTCACAAAACGGTGTAATTGGTAGTTATTTTTACTCTACGACTGTGCAGACACAACTATAGCAGGATCAAATGACCCGAAGGACATATTATAATGACTATTGTTTCTAAACAGTTTTTTTTTTATTTTACCGTCCTGCGCACGACCGCGCGGGAATATAGCAACTTTAAATATTATAATTCGGGAGAATAATGTGCGAATGGTGCATTGAAACCGTAGTTTCATCGGCACAGTGAATTTCCTCGCGAACAATACGCATATAATTACAGCTTTAACCGGAACCACGTTGTCGGTATACGCGGTTGATCTACTCTTATATATAATAATATAATATACGTTGAAATTCTGCCGTTGACGCAACGACGACCCCACCGAACTACCGTTTACTGACAATTTTAAGCGCAATAGCATATAATAATACAGTTGTGAAACAGTGCGAAGTCGAGGGGCGGGCATGGTTGAGGGGGGGGGGGGTCGTTTGAAGTTCGAAACGTAGTATAGGTGATAATGCCCGCACAACAAACTTAAGCCACGCGGTTACACCGTATTAGTGTGTTACAGATATATGTATAGTATATAAACGGTCGCCACGACGGCCATTAATTTAAACGTCGACAATTAAACGTCACATCGGTCAAGACGACAGCAAAATACGATGTTAATAGCATTATACCTGTACCGACGAGGAAATTAAAGGCGAGGGGTCGGCGGTCACAGTCAAAGGTCGCGAGAGTCGCAACAACGATGATAATAATAATAATAATAATAATAACAATAATAACAGTCCACCGTTCATCGGACCGTAATTTCGCAAGATTAATAATATAATAATATTATGATTACGACGACTGCGAACGCGATCGGAGCGGAGCGGACGACGACGGGGGCCCCGCTGATGGCGGTGTTTGGCGCACAGATAAACGGGCACTTTCGATTTGCGGGAAACGTTATTAGCTTCGGTGTGCATAATAATATTATTATTGTTGTTGTTATGATTAAATCGGCAATGGCATTCAAATAATATGTGTATAGGTACGTCACATTGTGCGAGAGCGATTCAATATTGTTTCCTGCAGATTTGAAACGATATCCGCCACGGATCGCTTCTGCAAAACCCTGTCGCGCGCACCATTGATAACGTTTAAACGGTGCGGTTTCGTTCACGTCGTCGTCTGTGTCATTTATCCGACACTTTCGACATTTTTGGCACCGCCAGTGTCTTTAAACTCGACTCCGTGAAAATTCAAAACGTACCTCCGCCGATCCGTCTACTCCGTTTCGACGCGATGAAAAAAAAAAAAAAAATCGATGATGGCGTTTCAAGTGGTGCTGAATACGAATACAACGCGAACAATATATATATATATGTGTGTGTATAAAATATAGAATAATATTAGCAACTGTCAACGCGCATAACAATATAGGGTCAAATGTGACACGACTGAACGTTATATTAAAAATATAGAAGTTTTATTTTTATTTTTATGTATCATTTATTGAAACGTTACAATAACTTGCAAGACGTATACATTTAATTTCAATAAATGTTGAACGCATCGGTAATTCGTTGAAAAAAAAATGCAATCATACTGCGATAAACACGATTTTTAAAAAATCTCTCAAGTTTTTTATAGATGTAAACTTTCAAAGTAAATTGACTCTAAAAACCGTTCCGAACATAAAAAAAAATATTGTGTTCAAAGCTGTACAAAAAGTCGCTCGAGAACTAAACGTCGTCACTTGTTCCAAGAATAGTAACAATTATGTTATAGACCACCATAATATGACACTACAAACTCCTTCTCGGTCACTCTATAAATAATAAATATGAAATGTTGACGGAAATCTACTAAAGTATAAGAGGCGTTGGCATTCGTAATGAGACTTTCAAAACGACGACATCGAGTGTAAGTCATCGAACGTAAAAGCTTCCTTTCGTATATTTATGCTGGTAACATGTTTGAAAATAGAACAAAAAACTCATGAACTTATTTGCTTTATTTTATTATTGCGCAGATCATTTATCTACCATAACTATATTGTTTTAATTATATTTAACATGTCCTTAATTTAGTTGAGAAACAATGAGTTTTATATAAGAAAAAATATTATTATAATGTAGATCTGATAAATATATTTTATTAAAAAAAATGATAGTCATGCAAATTTTTGTTTTTGATAGAAGACGGAAATCTATAATATTATTATTGCTTTATGTAACGGAAGGGTCAAATTTTACGGTAAACGGCCATACCCTAAAAAGCTGTAATTCGTACATTATTTTCAAATTTATTGCAGCAACTTTTGAACTCTATGTTCACACACAATAATAATTGTTTGCACATTATAGATACCTATACGTTTACTATATTTTCCCGCGTTTAGGATTTCTGTTGGGATATAGCCAAATTTAATAATTATTATATACGATTAACAATCTGTTTTCATGTAGTCGTTGCGGTTTATCCTTTTAAATGGGGTCTGATATTATTCTTAATATTCGGGAACGCATTCAAACTACACAGCCTTGCCGAATAATGATTTGTGTTTTATCAGCAATTCCTAATGAGGCTCTAGAAAAGTTCACGTCCAATCGAATTCACTTCTCACAGAGAATAAGTTTTTGTTTATTCCTTATTTATAAAGTGACCAACGTGGTACCATGTTTAACTCATTTTATTGATTCGTTTAGGGGGGTTTTTTTTAAAAATTTTTCTTTTTATATTATAAACGTACACATCCCATCGAGTTGATTTAGTTACAGTGATTAGAGGCATAGGAGTATTTCAATCTGAACGGTACTGATTGCGAACATTTGAATAGCAAATTATAATTAATTGTAGCATATACGATACACATTGCAGTGAATTTATTACTCCGTGGATTAAGGACTCTACACACAAATACTCCATTAAACCAAAATCATACCAATTATTTTATTAGGTTTCTCCTATCGATTATTAGTAATTAAGGCAGTAGAATCATTGTGTCTGACCTAATATTATTCCAACATAGTGACCATGTATCAAAACACTTTATATACGTTCTGCTGAATTTATTATTTCATGTATAAAATATTATTTCCACTTCAGTTCTCAATCATGAAACTCTAAACAGTTTCTTCTATGAATATTAATTTTATAACAATAAGATAAATACATTTTTCAACTCATGTAGTTTAAAAACTTAAAAAAGTATAAAGGCCAAGATTTTCAGCGCCGGTTTACATACTTTATTTTTATCCATCCTTTTCAAATAATATTATTTTCGATAAATAAAAACATTGATAACTAATAAAAAGAGAAAAGATAACAATTTAGGAAAATACGAAAAAATGGAATAAATAAATTCAGTAAAATCAAAATGTACCCACAAAGGAGTCGTGTAAAAAATGAAAGGGGAAAAATGTTCAATAGCTTGGTACTTATTATAATATACATTATATATTTTTTTCAAGCTATCCATAGTTTATCAAATAATTTAATATATTTTTTAAATTTAATAAAAAAAAATTAAAATTAAATGTATTTAATGCCGATACCACATAATTTACCAATGTACTTAAATATATTAAATTATACATTATGGAGCCAAATAAAAAAAAGAAAGTTTTTCAATATTAAAACTCTTTAACAAATAGAACATATTAAAAGTTGTATTAAAAAGCAAAACAGATTTTTTCTTTTATGTCATATAAATACATATTTTTAATTTCAGACGAAGAATTTTGGGAGTATATTTGATAAATCCATCGGTACCATGGTGCATTTGAATGTATCATTAGCCCCCGGAGAATACCATAATAAGACATGCAGTTGTATCCTTTAAACATTTAATATTAAATTTAAATTGTATGTAATAAAGTAAAAAGAATCATCCCCGTATATGCTTATCTTTTTTTCATCAATCATCTTTTTTTTATATAATTATAATTATAAGCATAAAACAATATACATCAGCAGCTGGGTGTTTTACAACAATTTGTAATTACTTTAGTGTTATACCGTTATGCGCTTACTAGGATACTTCATTTTACTAATGTTCAAAAGTGAGAAAAACTTGTTTAAGCCTTTTGCAGGAAACACTCTCGCTTTTTAGATTAATTATTATGTCGCAGTAAATACTGATTTTAATTAGTTTATGATAAAGGTATTACAAAAATATTTAATTTTCAAAATGGTTATCTTCGATAATATCAAACCATTATCGTGTTACTGCAAATAATCCCTAATATATATAAAGGGCGTCTATATATTGTGATGACTGTCAACGTCATTACTTGTTCCCCGAGTATTATATATATTTTTTAAATATGAAAATATGGTTATCATATTAACTTTTTCTGTAAAAGTAGGCTAAATTTATTAAGTTTTCTATTCTTGTTTTTACAATACTGTTTCCATTTTACAATATTTTTTAAAAATAAAATCCCCCTTTTTTAAACACGCGGTAACATTGGTGGTCATTGGGTGTGGGGTGGTACGGTAGGGAGTTTTTCTTTTGAATAGGTTTAGTAGGGTTTTCTTCTATTGGCGGGATTGTAACACGTGTTTTTGTATGTGTGGCAAAGATGTGTTGCTAGAAACCCGGATGGTTACCAATCCAGAAGCTAGCAAAACTACCTTCTCATAACTGCTTAACTCGTATTACTTTGATATTTATGAAAACTCGTAATTTTATTTTCTTGTAATTATTATTAGTGGTCTTTAACTAACGATCAAATAAGAAAATAAATAAATAATTAAAAAAAAGGGGTCTAACAGCTGCAACAAGCGAAAAACATCTGTGAAGCATTGAAATGTTGGGCAGATCTGACTTCACTCATTCTCATGGCCATTTTTATTAAACTTGAGTAAATAGTGAAAAACTCCCAACAAAGTCACGGATATGTCAAAAAGAAAAAAAATTAATCAACTAAGAGCATTAAAACTCACGCGGATCGCATAGAATATTTTAAAATATATTCTTCAACATACTGATGTAGCTGTTTTGCCTATACGATACGCCGTCCATGATACAGGATATTTAATATATACCTATACTTAATGTAAGAAAACATGATTGAAGAAATAGAGCGTTCCGCATTTTTTTTCGCTCAGGTCAGTTTTTTATGCGAGTGTTTTAATATTTATTTCTATAGAGTCGGTATTATTATTAATTCTAAAAATATTATTCGATGAATAAATTGTGTGTTCAACATTTCAAGTTAATGAAAATAAATAATGATCGAAAATCAACATATTATTTTCACTTTGATATTATAAACAATCTGTAATAATCTCAAGTTGTTGAAGTTAACAATTGTAGCATGCAGAGAGTAGATTGAAATTGACGTTGATTTGTGAATCCAAAAAAATGGAGTGTAATATTCGCTGTGAATTGTATTAGTGGCATAAAAAAGAAGTGTTAGAAATCGGAAAATGTATCATTCATAATTTACATTTTTCTTTCGAAGGCGATTTAAAATCTCATTATAAATACGTTTACATAATATTATTAAAATGTATCCTGTAAGCATGAAAATAAATTCCGATGAATATTATTTAAACAATTTTTTTCGTATAGATCAGGATCGCATACATTTTATAATAATGTTCAGAGCATAAAAATCTTTAAGCGCTCCGGTAGGTTTATCTGTCGGTAGGCACGCTCGGAGGGTTTATAATAATGTACACTTGTTTGTTAAAGCTTTCATTGTTTTCGAGGGATTTGGTAGATATTAAAACGTGCGAGTTTTATTTTTAAACCTCATCATATTCAGAGGTCTACGCCGCAAAACAGGTGGACATAACCTACAAACTACATGAAATTACATCACACGAATTGTAGACGATAATATTAATTATTGAGTATAATAAAGTGCACAAGGAAAATTCATTTAACGTCCAACGCGATTTTTTTGGTCATTTTTTTATACTGTCTGAACTTTGAAGTGAGTATCAAACTAGATTTTATAAATTTTATCTATATTTTTTCCAATAGAAAGGTTTTTTTTAACGAGTATTTACATTGAAGCAGAAAGGTTTCGTAAAAGGTTCGAATTTATTAAAAATAGATATCGATATAATTGTTATTTATTTATTAATTTTTAAAGTTAGGAAAATGTGTGAAGAGTGTATTGATGTACCACCGTGCACTGTTCCGATTGAATCTGAACTTAAAACGCACTTACATATAGTACATAATTCACGACGTAAACATTATGCTTTTCATTGTATATACGATATCAATAGAAAACATATATATTGGAACTTGGTTTAAGATCGAGTCGTCTACATATTGTATTGATTCACAATTACGACGTTTTTGTCTCACATTTACCTACATTATTCAACAACTATCAATAGACACGGCACTTTCAACAACAGTCCCGCAAAACTCTAGTTATCACCTTCCTCGACAAATTTTTCAGCTGATAATCGGAAAAAGACGATCTTGTTTTAGAACACAGAGATTACACTTGCTAAGTAAAAAAAGAAACACAACTAATCTTTCATCCTTGTTCGCCCTTCGGACATTAATTGCGCAAGCATACATCAAAATGTCAATATACTAAAATTCTCTTAACAACCCAAAAATTCTTTAAGGAAAGATACAAAGAAAAACAAAATTCTTACTTTTATTATTTGTAAAAAGCCCTAGCTTTTTCTAACCTATTAATAAGAAAAATTGTATCCGGCACCGATTTCTCGATTAACAGGTCCCTCCACACTCTTTTCCGACATGCTTGACACATGACACGTTTGTTGAATCTATCTTATCCTAAAATTAACCTTAGACTACCTACTAAACACAAGCACACGGTTAAAAAAATGTCATATACTATTAAAAACTTTCTAATAACAAGGCATCGCAGGACATGACTTAATAATATAAATACCGAAAAGGTATACACTCGGGTATACATTACAGGCGCACACATCTATAACTTATATCCTTCCCGTTTATCTTACATTACATACCTTTCTCTTGGAAAAACGCTGTCAATATTCACAAACTAGCCAAGCCTATAAACTTCCATCGTAATACCGACAAATTAACCGACTCGCTTCCTTCTCAAAATGTCTTGAAAACATTATACTTAAAAGGAATTATCCAATTATTACAGATGAATAAATAATTCCAAGTACTCAGTTTGCTTGAATAATTAACTATTTAGCCTTCCATCAAATACCTCCAGCATCAGTAAGAATTATAGATAATATATTGTATCTTCAGTAAAAAAAAATCACTTTTATAAAATAGCACAATAAGTTTATTGTGTTTGTATTTTACGGTGTAAATGTTATTATTATTTTTTTAATAAAAAAAAATATATTGTTTTATACCTGGATATCGGGAAGACATCGATGAGTAGAGAGAACTCGTCGGCAGACGTTCAACTCAAATGATTGCATAGTTTTTATTAAATGATCGCGTTAATACTCATTCTCGATTTATTTGAAAGCTATAAGATTCGTATCAAGACGATATAGAGAGTTTTCCAAAACGCATTACATTCGACGAACGAGTAAACTATATGAACGGCACCATATAGTATATAATATAATACTGTTGGAAAACTTTTTATAGGAAACTCTTTGCATTCCCGCTGTGTCTTTTTTTGCAGCGGTCGTCGTACTAATATCACGCTGTACGCCGGTATTATTATAAAAACATTATCGACCTAGTTTCAAAAACGCATGTCGTCGTCGTATTACCGTGTGCGTTAAATATTATCGTCCAACAGACTTTGCAAACATTTACCGTTATTTACAATCATTTGCTTACATCTGTTACGCGTGTAATGTAACGTTATCAATAATTTTGGTAATCATCAAAAAGTTCTATAGGTTGTCTACGGTAATAACGTTCAAAAAATATAATGTCATCGGGTATAATATGCTCTTCCGCAGACTTCAATAAAATCTGGAAAAATCCAACTATATATGAAGGGGAAGAAAAAAACCTTTTCAAATAGAAGATTTGTTTTGAACATTTCCTATCGGGTAAACTTATAAGTTTATTAGGCTATCCGTGTTCATACGTCGGGTAAATCTCACCAATCGTGTTCAGTTGAACGACGTGTTGTAAAAATTAAAATAGGTCTATTTTATCAAATTAAAGGGTCTACAAGGATTGCAGATGCACTCAATATGTATACACTGCTGCTGGCACTTTAGTCACTTTTTTTTTACCAAAAAGTCTCTTTTTCATTAACCGATTTTACGGTTTCGATGGTTATTAACTTCGCATACGTTTCAATACTATTTTATACGCACAGAGAGTATATTATATATTATATGAAGTACGATTGTAACATTTGGCTTTCGTCCCCAACAACAATAGGTTCGGAATGTATTGCTTTTCAACGTATTTGCATATAGGCACCGAAATGATTACTGAAACGGTTTAACCAGGACCACAACCCCTTTGAATACCGAAAAACTAATTATATGCGCTTTGTCAAAGCACCATAAACAGGTATGTTTTTTTCCTGGTTACCTTTATTAAATTTTCTGTAAAAAATGCGAAGAGTTAATAAATCATGCTGATGTACTATTACGATCGTACAATATTATATTGAACGAGTTGGTTAGGTGGTTAGGTGTTCAGACAAGATTATATCTATTGATTAAAAAACCAAAATGATTATATTTAACATTTATATATATTATATTATACGTATGTATGAAAATATTGTCGGAGTAATGTTCAAGGGGTATTGATGTATGAATATTTTCGTTTCCCATTTTACATAGTATAAACACTAATAATATTAATAATTAAATCAGTCCAAGCCCATGGTATATATTTTTCACGATTTTCAAATTTAATACTTTAAAATTAATTAGTTTACACCGTGTGTTTTATATCTCATTTGCATATTTCTAATTAAATGAGTAACTGGAAATGACAATTTTCATTACATCTTTGTTTAAAACATATATAAACGTTTTATACATTCGTACGTCTCGAACGCGTATACATTAATTAGTTTTTAAAGAAGCATATCGAAAATTAAACTTTTTGTCATATCATATAATTATATGCACATTGCATATATATACAAGCATGTATTCTGATGTGTATTTAAGATTGTGAACTCATAGGCTCCCACACGAATAGGTTCAGTAAGGTAATTATTTTCTTGAAGTATAAATAATAATAATAATAATAACAAAAATGTTTTTATTAATAGAACGTGAGGATTATGATTCATGAATGACATTATATTGTTGTGTTCGATAAAATATACTTTTAAAATACCATAAATATATAATATAAATGTATACCTACTTTTTTCATTAAATTGTTTAACCCTTTAAAATTCGGAATTCCTGAATTAAAAAAATTAACATTTTAAAATAAAATACATACTTTTTTATGACAGATAAGAATAACATATTATTTAAATGCATGTTTGTTATCAAAACCACATAATATATATTATATATGTATGTTTCATGTTTATAAGCATACCGATTTGATTACAAAATTATCCCGTGATTTTATTCTTTTACATGCACTTTTTAAATCCTTCCCGTTATTATATGGATTTTTTCATAGAAAATATTCCTACATCAGCAGTTTTGATTATTTATGTATTATAATTTAAAACCGGTTATAAATTGATGAAACTGTTAAACGCAGACAATAAAAAAACAAATTTAATGTTTGTTAAGGAATAAGTACACACAGAATATTTATTTTAGTATATTCGAAAAGTGCATGAATATTAAATATCGTACTTTATTTTAATATGTGGAAGTTTTCATAAATTCATATGAATTTATGTACTATGTTACTAATGTTATTAAATTTTATCTGTGTGCTTTTGTGCAAGAAAAGTAGTTAGGTACAAATTTCAATTTGATAAGTTTGTAAATTTCCAAATTTGATTAACTCATTTATATAGCACTGATGGAATAATCAAAATAACCAAGTTATGTTCACTCAATTAGTTTTGCATATTTCAGAGCACTTTCATTTTGTTAACTTCAATACCACTATGTACACAATACATGCACATCAGCACATTGCATGTGATAAAATACGACTCAAAATGTATTGGACTCAACACAGAAATTTAATGAAAACTTTAATTCTCATGATTTTATTAAATTAATTTAATCAACAATTTATTAATGTTAATCATTTCACAGAAACTAATTTCCGACTTCGCTGATTTACATCATCGTGTGGAGTATTGTAAAAATAATAAATAAATAACTAAAAAGCCCGTGTAAAATGTTATAATAGTATCTGAATAAACTGTTTAAATTTCATTGTAAGCAAATTACCTATCCTACAGCACAATATAATAGGTAACTATATATTATAGTGTATTAATATATAACACGTTAGACGATTAATAAATAGCAGATACTACCTATATTGAAAACGGAAAATATATATTTTGTTCAACCTTCGTATGAGTTTCATCATTTTTGAATAGTTTTATTTAAAAAAAGTGTATCTATTAAACATAATATTATTATGCGATCTGGAAAACAAAATTATGTACATTATGTATAATTTATTTGTTGTACTTGTTTTTGTATTTTAATTTAATATTATAATGAACAATAAACTAATATTATAGTAAGTATAGTCATTTTCACGAAAAGTGGCGGATGACTGCAGCGCTTGCAGTGGTTGATTTAACCGTAAATAGTGATTCTCATTATTTCATAAGCTATATTACGGAGCGGACTTATTCATAAAATATTGGAAAACGATAATATAAGTACCTATACATGCGGTATTGTTTTTTTGAAACTCTTCACAAATATGATTAGTAAATATAACTACACAAATCTCATCCGTTCAAAAGCCCAAAAGTACGCGAAATATTACAAATAATTGTTTAAATAACCCTTTACACGAATTCTAACCACTGGGAGCGCTGCAATCACCCGCCACTTTTTGAGAAAGCGACTGATAGTCTGGTATGAATTTAACGGGGTAATTGCTTAAGTTTGGAGGCCTTGGAAAAAAATGTGGTTGTAGTTTAGGAACTAGTCTACACTATAACTACCCAAAATTACATTAGAAGATAAGAGCGTTGATAATTTGTTCTCCTGAATTCAATACGAAAAATGGTATTAATTAATAAACTATTAATAAGATGTTTCGACCATCTGTACATTTTTTTAAGCGAATAGTAGGTCAGGTAATAGGCATAGTTCAGTTATATAACTGAAATATCAGGCTTTTTATTGTGTTTTTAGTTTTTATTTCGCATAAGGCTTTATTCTCGTCTTCAATTTAAATTTAACTGATGGGGTTTCTTTGAACTTGTGCTTTATTTTCGCTACGGTACTACTAAACGTTAATATTGTCATCTACCTTGATCAACAACATTTTATAAAGAATTACGTAATTAATAGTTATTTGAATTATAAAAATAAAAAACTCGAGAATATTTTATAATGCGGCATTCTTGCTCGGTATTTTAGTAAAAACAACTTTTTTTTACCCCGTTGAAATATGTATACCTAATTTGTTTGTACTATAAAGAGTTTTTATACTGTTATATAAATTACACTTATTTATTATGAAATTCTTTGAAGGCTACATATTTTAACGAGTAATTATTTTGTAGAATACACAAGAATAGTTGACTCTTGACGAGAAACTAAATCACAAAAAGGGGTTACATTATTTTTTCTACCAGCAAAACATATTTATAGCAAATTTTTCTAAACGTTGAACAGATTCCACTTATGTTTCTAATATATAAAATTTATCGAATAGTTTTATTGAAATTCTTCTGCAGTTTACATAATAACGCAGATATATACGTAAAAAATAACAGTTTTCAATAATACTGAATAAATTCATACACGAGTAACTAATTTAATTGAATTTTATGTCGAACGGAAACGATTTTTGCGGAAAAACTACGATTTTGTTTTAGTCTATATAAATTACGCGTTACGTGTACAGACAAGACAACATTTTTTACATTAATAGATTGTTGAAAATATGTAATACGTTTTGGAGGATTACATTTAGTAAACTATATTTATATTATATACATATATACATATATTTTTTTAAAGAAAACATAAATCATAACGTTGAGCGTGTATATTCATCGACCAATGCGAATTATTACACCGTCTTTAGAGTGTTCCACTTACCAAGTATTTCAGCTTATTGCATTCCATGGTATGTTTACGATCACGCCAAAGAGATGTCCGTAAAAATGTGCAGTACAATATATTATATAGTGACCGAGATTGTGTAATGTCCGTTTATCATATACAGAACGCACGTGTACTATTACGAGCATATACAGGATATTACGCTCGTTTCGTTTGTTGTAAAATATATAATATACTATGTACAGTTGTACACCGATACACACAGGACAGCGATTTTTTTTTTCTCAACATTATTCATTGGACAAGTCAATTGTTCGCTATTTTTTTTATATCTGTAATTTTTTATGTTTTTTCTTACTCTACAACCCATATTTTTTATTTGAAACCATGAAAAACGACAAAAATCGACCTGGGTTGCGGTGACCGCGTTTGCGTTAAAACACACAAATTTATTGTATATTTTTTATATCACATTTACGACACATACCCGACGAGGGACATGGCGCGAGAATGACAATAATCGTAAACAATATTCTCGTCTCGTTTGACGCGATGAAATCCGACCAGATTTTACGTGTCTGACGATACTGAGATGACGTATACTATATAGTGACACAATTAACAGCCATCCGATACATCATAACCCAAGTGCCGCTGTTCCAGGCATGCAAGCAGGTGGATGGGTGCGCGGGTGTGGGTGTATGGTAGGTGTGCTCTAAGGCGGAATCGGTTAGACGAGAACGGAATAAAACTAAAAATCGCATAAACAATGTGAGCTCGATAAACACGATTACATATTATTATTGTTATTATTATTATTATTATGATCGTTTCAATTCTTGTGGCGTGCTACGCCATATCTGTAAATTATATTTTTATTGGAATGATAGGTATGCGCACCATTGCATTATACAATGCAATCGATATAATATGCGAGCAGTACGTTTGTAGGTATGATGTTTTTCTCCGAAACGATTTTGTTTTTACGAAGTTTTTCTAGGATAGTAATAATTTGAAATCCTTTCACGTGAAAACTTCACATACAGACACAATATAATACACTGTAAATACGCATACGGCGTGTCAAAAATGTAATACAGATAAAATACAATAACGTAACAATCACATTTTCATTTTGTTAAAAAAAATAAAAAAATAAAACAAAATAAAAGTTGTCCACAATGGCGGAAAAAAATACACAAATGTCAGATATATAATATTATGCGGTGGAAATGTACGCATATTCGCGGGGGTGGAATTTTTAATAAACTTATAGAAACAGAGCTTTTTGTTTGTTAAAAGAGCTTTAATATGAATTCATCCAAAATGCGATTAAACAAACTCGCTTCATAATAATACACTCTGTTTATTTTTATACAGATAATACAAAATAAGCTACACGACACTGTTGCAGTCACGAGATGTGGAGCGCTCGTCTGGTTTGGATCGTTTTAGCGAGTGATATATGCACTAGTATTTATTTTAATTATTATGGAGAGAAAAAGAAATCAATGCATTTTAAAAGATCGAATAACCATAGTTTGCCATTATAATTCAAATATGCTCGTAAGTCGTAAGGATAGTATAAAAAAAAGAAGTTGATTGAAGTTAATTAAATTAATGTTCTCAAAACAATGGTAACTATAGTACGCTTATTATTATGATGATGGCGTTAGCATATTTTTGATCACCGTTGTTTGTGTTGTACATTCAATACAATTCAGTGAAATCAGCGTTAATGATAGGCAGTTGGAGCTTTATTTTATAGCTTGTTGATTTTAGCGGAGAAGCCGCCCACTGACGAGCGACACTCCTCTACGTAAAACAATTAATCCAAAACAAATTTGAAATGTTCGGGAAAACTCACATTTTTAACTACGGGTGAAGTAGAAACGTACAGAATTTGATACGGCCATGACTCCATGGACTACGACACTACTATATAAATATATAATATTATTATAACAAGAAACATTTTATACTGTCATGTACAGTTACGCCTTAGAATTCGATCAAGCCTATTCGTCACACCGATCAAATATTATTAAACGTCCACATTATCGATTTAATGTTTTAGTATGTCTATATATTTGTACTTTATCGGAAGTTTATTAGAAATAAATTATATAAGATTCTGGACATCAAATATTTAGTACCACCGTATAGTAGCGTTTGATGTTGTTTCAATACAACAAAAATAGAGATTCGCAAAGGCCGTTTTCTTCTTAAAGAATGAAAAGTAATTAAAACTTAAAAGCTTTTAATAATTTCTAGAATTCCGTAGCCTTATAATATTATAGAAGAGATGCAGACGTCAATCCGTTTGAAAATATAAACAAATCGAAAAATTCACAATAATAATACTGTGCATTGGGTGTAACATTACATTAATGATACGAACTAGTCGAATCGAGACGTTGTCCACTTTACTGTACGGAAGTAAATATTATGTGATACTATTTAAATCGAATTCTCATATTATTATATTTCTTGCGTAAATTCCAACGTTAATACCACGAAGCTACAAAATTATACACACTCGTTTACCGCACACTTTTCATCCTATGCTAAGACCAATATAATAATAAATAACAACGAGTTTTATTATTTTATCGTTTATAACCGAAACATTACATGTCATGTCTATTGTCTAAACACAGTGCGATTCACCAGTCATGCCCACCCTCATTTTTCTCAGATTTTTTGTTCTACTTACTCTAAGAGTGTCCCGTGTAGATACAAGCTTTTGTTTTTTTTTTTTAAATTCGAACGAGTGCAGTTTCTCAGTAATAAAAATATTTGTTCTGAGGATTATAATCCTTAAAAATGATTTGACAAAGAAGTAAAATACACGTACACTTATAGTAAAATCTTACAAATTATTAATGCTGATAGATCAATAATATTCACTTAAATTTAAAAACACCATAGCCTCCGTATGTATTATACAAACCCATTATCATAGACTTATTATCCATATAACTCAAAGTTAAATACCAACCTGCTTAAAAAAATGTTAATTATGTAACCAAAAATGTTCAGAAAAATTATCCACTAAATAATTTACATTAGAAAAAGAAGGGGGGAGGAGAAACTGAAGTTTCTATATCTCCACACGACAGGAGTGTTGAGAGTAAATAGATCAAAACATATCAGGAATTTTAAAATATGGTCTTCGAGCATGCCTATTTCAGAATTTCAAAAATCAGATTTTGAGTAACTGCGATATTTAAGAATAAAGGGCGGGATGATGTTTGATGAATCACCCTGTATAAAATAACGCGAGGCTATATATATTTGTACACTATATATTGTATTGTACTGGCCAATAGCTGCTTGGAAAAATTACGTCCGACGACAAAACGGTCGCAGTTTAATTCCGAAACGTTACCGCCATCTAACATAATAATATATTATAATATACACAGCGTATACGGTATATTATTTTTATGATGGCGTCCGATGGTATACAATGTGGCGCCAGTTTTCTGCCGTTTACTTTTTGAATACTCTATAGAATTTCTATGTCAAACATTGAGCGCGTTATATAGTTCGGCTCGGCAAAGTTGAGCTTATATTATATTTACCTCCTCGAATCCGGGCCCTTCGGGGGGTCGATAGTCTCTCGGGCGTATCAATTTGATACCTACGTCCTATACCTACTACGTAGTAACCGCGGAAACTCTAGACGTGAAATTTATATATGTCAATCTAAACCGGACGGACGATTATAATATTGTAGAAACCAGAAGGATTCGTACCCCCCCAAGAGAAGGCATAAGCACTAATTGATTGATATTCAACCCAACTGCAGACCGCGGCCATGCGCAGAGATATTGCTTTTATATTATATGTCTATTTTACGGACACACGATTTCAGAACCATCCATAATATCCTATAATATATCCAGAGTGATCAGAATTTTATTTGATAGTAATTTTCTCATATCATTATAGACCAAACAGAGCATTGTGTTTTTCACAAATACATTGAAAGAAAAAATGTAGAATCGTTTATAATATTAGTCCACGTTTAAATAATAAATTCAAAACAAAATGTAATAGCTTTTCTTTTTAAATATATTATAACTAAAAAATAATTAATACTTAATTTTAACTAATGCTAAAAATGTCAACAAAATATTAGAAATAGTTGTTACAAATAGCAGCGGACTGGATAATATGACTGGAGGGTTATTGTTGACCTTTTATGCTATGCAGGTTATGCTGGTATAATATTGTTTAGAACTATTATTCAATGCATTATAATTTATAAGTATTCATTGACGATGGTAAATGAATAAATAAAGCAAACAATAGAAGGTACATTAATATTTGATATAAATGTTTCCAATTAAACGTGTTGGAAATTTATTAGATTGGTTGATGGTGATTAGGTGATCAATGATCATTCATCATCGTATACTTAAACTCTTGTTGTTTTAAACATTTGGTAAACCTTAATCAAAATCATCCAATTCTTTCTTTCCGAAGGCTTTAATTTATAAATAATGGGATTACGTATTGTACTGAAAAATAAGTTCAAATAAATCAAAAACGATTTAAAAAACTCAAATAATTTAATAACTAGAAAAATGTGTTAGTAATAACTAATAGAAGACAATAATCGGATTAGCTATTCGATTAGCTAAATCATTCTTTTGAACACGCAACGGACTATAAAATTATTATAACATCGAACACCTCATCCGTGTAAATAACGATTGTAATGATTATATTGATATAATATTGTCGAGTGTTAGTCAATATGCAATTAACAATTACATTATTTGTATAAACCTATTCGGTAAGTTTAGTTTCATGATTTAATTGATGGCTAGACCGCGGTTTGATGAATCAGTTATCTATCATAGTTTTATCTTTTAACATATCAATTATGGCACTTCGTTGCGGTGACGTGTGATGATTCTGAGGCGACCTTTTCGATACAGTGTTGCATTCACACGGGCGGTCGATAACACCAGACTGCGTTACATAATGAAATACGTTTGACTAATGTTTATGACCTTTAAGTAGATATTTTGACTTTTGAGACCTAAAACGGGTGGAGTGACGGCACAGCGTTCCACAACGATAAACCACATTGCAAAGCGCGAGAACTCGCGTTCGTCTCGAAATCGGAAGATAAATAATAATTCTGCATATATATGTTGTATAATGCGTATACTAGTTTACACGTTGATATTTTTACACTTTTCCAAATTTACTGACATAAATTATGTACTTATACAATATCATATATGATGGGTGATAAGATTTTCAACTAAACACATTTAGTAATTCGACAGTTGAATGCTTTTTTTCGTCATAAATAAAATGTTAATCCATTTATTGGTTAAGCCTAACCCATTACCCTTAAAAACAATTGAAATTTTTACTGTCATATATTATAATATTAATTGAATAGGAGAGTATTACAGTAGTAATATAATATTATAAAAATAATCGATATGGAAACGAAATCACATTTTCGGTTTCAATCATTATAATTATTTGTTCGCGTGTGCCTTTCATAAATGTACGTATTAAGACTATCGCCGTTGACCGTATAATATTTTTCAAATATATTATTATAATGTTGCGTAACGATTGTGTAGACAATGCAGTGATTGATTGATGGTGCCCCGGTGAGAATACAATGACGGCAAGTAATACCGACCTTGAATCATTTATTAATAATTATATTTATATACGCGTACACGACATCAGGATCGGTCCTAAACGACCAGTTTTGTTTTTATTTTAGAACTTTCAGAGCTAATAGCAACAAAGATTGCAGTATCGGTTTATTTTCATTCGTCTCGTTAGTCTTGTCTGTTATCATTTTTTTTCCAGCTGAGGGAGACCATGGCTTCACGATTTTACTTTATTTATTGATAAGATATTTTTTCAATATATTAACAGGTAAAGGTAATTAAAAACGGGCATTTTAAGATTTTCTCATTAGTTTTGCAAAGAAAAAGTATTGTAAAAAACAAAAACAGATTATTTAATGCAATACTCAACTCAATACTTATAATGTAAAAAAAAAAAAACGAACTCGAATAGAATACATATTAAAATGGTGATGGATTATTTTAAAATATTTAAAGAACTCACGTAGGAATCATAAATTATGAAGAATTCACTAAAAAAAACAAAAACTTATTCAACGGATTTTGGAAAAAGAAAAAGAAATATTAGAACCATATGCATAATTGATCACAAATTGTGAGTTATTTTATTGGGAATTATTTATTATGGTAGCATTATTTTAATTTATACTAATTAACAGTCTAACATGAATTAAATTTTAATCATGATGGATCTAAATAATATAATATTACATTTTCATCGACTAAAATATGTACTACAAGTATTAAAAACAGGAATCTTAAAAGCGATTTAAAAGAATATCAATTTTAAATTTAAATTTATGATTACATTTTTATGTAGAATAAATAAATATTTTTACCGAAAGCCCATTTCTATATTATACATAAAAACGATTTTTTTTATTAAGTAATTTTACAAGAGAACGACTGAGTTTCTTAAAAGTTAAAATATTTAAACATCAATAATTTATGATTTTATATTATACACGCATTATACAAAACATTTTTATTTTCATTTAAGTTTTAAATTTAGATGAAATAAAATTCAACCAAATTTAATAAGTTCATAATTCAGGTTAGATTAGTTTGATAAAGATTTATTAGTTTTCACAAAAGTCTTTAAAAAAAGTTTGTTAATTATTATAGATATTTAAAAATTGATAAGTATGTTAAATTTGTGTTATCAATTAGAAAGTAGACATTTTTTTTGTTTTAGTGACCTATGCGCTTGAAACTTTAAAACTGGTTATTTAAATAATAATACTATAAGCATGGTAATGAGGTTAAGATAGTTTTAAAATATCGATAACTGTAAAAGGATTGAAACCTGAATAATAAAGCTTTTTCTATTTTTAGATTTCTATATTTTTTTCGTCAAACTTCTAGAACACTTGCATAGGTACAATAATAATTGATTTACGGAGCCGATTATAATAAGTCCAAGAATAGCTAAATTTAATAAAAATTGGCACAAAATCGATTTTTTATTTATGCTCGTGACCAAAAGTAATGAGGTAAAATATTTATAAAAAAATATTGTAACTAATATCTCAACTTTGACCCAGTGGGACGTAGTTAACCAGCCACTCTGCGAATACCATTTTTATGCGTTTTTCGCTAAGTGATCGAAGTCAAAAGTACTATACTATGAATAATTGTACTTAAGGCTCCTATGCTCATAATTTTTCTATTACTTAACCAATATATTATTAATTTTATTCAATGTAAAATTAGGTAGCTACAGTTGCGCATGTTTTTACTATACTCAAAGAAATAATTACAGTTAGTATTAATAAATTACTTAGTATGTTTCAGTAATGGGTTTGAAAATATTGAAATTTATTTTTGAACCATGTTATTTAACTTTTATACTTTTAACTATTAATTAAATTATCATATACATGTTGGTTCACCAAGCATGATCACCCATATTTTTCGACAATGATTTAGTTATTCAAAATCAGATACTGGAAATATATAAATATACATAAAAACCAATAGGTTTTCAAATTATCGGGATTTTTTGTACTACTCAAGGGACTCTCCTTTGGAGATCCAAGATTATGTATTTTTTAAATGGCAATCCCCGATTATTTAGAGTTTATTTTTTGATAATGTTGAAGTATATGAATCAAAATTCTAATGGGTGGATAGTATTTGAGTATAAAAGGGTTATAATGGGTTGGAAGATATGAAAGCTTATTAATTGGAAAATTAGTGTATAATATTGATCTAACAAAATGCATAGTTAATTATTAACTTGTAATAGTTGTACAAGTATTATACATTCTAGATCCAACATATTATATATATATTTATTATATTTTTGTAAAAATATTCTAAAAGATATTCTATATTACTCTTAATACACACATTTTAATAATTAAGAAACAACTCGTTTGAATTTCGATTTAGATAGGTAAATTTTCAAAAAATTATCCAATTAAATAATGAATAATTTAAAGTAAAAAAGAGGGGTTTTAATTTGAGAGACAGTTTTGTAGTCACTGAACACTCCGTAAGTAGTTAAAAAATTCTCAAGAATTTTAGTACATGGTATTTCACTTATTTAAAAAATCCAAAAATCAAAATTTGAATAAAGTCATAATTTGTGAAAAAATGGGAGTAAGCATGCTTGGTTATCAGTAATCACTGAATGTAGTGTATAATACAAAAAAAGATAATAAGAAAAAAGAACGCTTTTTCGCTGTTAGAATATCGCAAATATATTAGTTAGGTAATTTATTGATAATTCGTTTTATCGATACTCGAAATTATTTCTCAATATATATAATTTACCGTTGGAATCGACGTTTTGTTTATAAGTGAAACAGAGAATCGGATTTATTATGGGGTCATGTAAATTCAATGAAACATTAAATAAATTTTAACGTCAACTTTATAATATAAAACTCGGTTGCTAGTTTGAATGTGTTTCAGACGTGTTCTAAGAAAATATTATTTAACACAGACTATTGCCAATTTTTTAAGACTACATTGCAAAGGTCAGAGATGTAATAACTAATGTGTACTGTCTGGTACTACCAGCACAAGAAATATGTTTTTAAATAATCCTTAAATACAACATACTACGATAAGTATACTACCTATATGTAATCTTTAAATAATTTATGTAAATTTCGACTCACAACAGATGCGCCTTCGACGAGGATGGATTTTTCGCCGTGTTCCAACCAGCCACCTCCGAGAATTCTAGTCGTGACATTTAGTTCGTCTGGCTTCACGCATTTTTTGAAGTTATCATAGACGTCAGCTAAAACAAACAAATAAACAAATTGTAAACATCATAATATAGTATAGTTACAAACGATTTTAGACTCGGATCATATCATAAACCGTTTTTCAACGATGACGGAATCTCGATCGTACGTTATATCATAATAATCATAATTTATGTATTTAAGTGCGTGAATTTAGCATCTTATCATTGCGCGGTAAATGGAAATAACAAATTGGACTTGAAAAAATTAATTTCAAAGTTTTTGCTAGTTGATTTTCAGTATTAGTATAAGTTTATCGTTTATGGGGTTAGGCGTGCCCGAGCATTGGAACTAAGGATCCAAATCGGCCCGGACAATTTACAAGTCATAATATCGGTATTTTGCGAGTTGATATTAAAAATGTCAAACATACCCCTCCCTCTTCCGGCTGCTTAAACTCATTACTTACTACTATCACAGGTATTGTCAAAGAGCGGCAGACTTACGTAACACAAGACGAGAGTTATTCGTTCGGATAACGATATATGACGATTTTCGGTATAGAACGCATGGAATATAATACGAAAGAATATGGGCGAACAGCCAGGCGTAATGCATTATATATATTATTATGTTTTCCCGTCGACCGAACTACGGCCTATAGTAATATATAATGTGATAGTTTATTTTCTTACAACATATATATATATATATATAATATATATGTATAGATACCGACCGAATCGTCGCTGTGCGTCACGTTAGAATACGCACGGAAAAACATGAGAGTACGATCTCACGAGTTTTCCACTGCAGTCGGCACATCGGTGAGTTGTAGAGCGAGTCTAAAATGTGAGCGCGCGAAGGGTATATGACGACAATACCGAAGGCACACTTTCGAGTAAAAGCATTTGTATACTGCAATATACGGTTTATATAGGATCATAATATAGAGATCGAATAGAACGTTGTTTTAAATTTAAAAAAATGTTAATTTATAGATTAAGAAATAATAATTACACAATATTCTCAGTACGAAGCACGGATTAATTTGGTATTATTTTACCTTCAAAACTATAATATTGATTGCTATTATAATCTGAAACTACCGTATACGCACGACACATCCATCATTTCATCCACTACAGACTTCGGGGATAGTTACTCTTTTTTCACTTTTTCCAGAAATTTCCCAGTTTTTTCTAAGAAATCATATTTTGGGGAACTTTAAATTTAACCAACATTTCCAAACTTTTCCGAAAAAAAAACTCAGTTCTAAAACTATAACGTATATGTGATTGGGTGGGATAGAACTTTTTTTTCGTAACCGTGATGGATTTTTCATTACAACGTTAAAACGTAATAATTTTGCGTTACAGTACCTATAGATTGACCCAAGCAAAGAATGAATAACAAAATTAAGTAACCATAACCATCAAAAAAAATCTGGATACAAATTTTTTTAAAACGTAAAATCGGATTTATCGTAAGTTATAGCAACCGACATATTTTTATGCCACATGTAGTTTTATTATAATTTAATAAAATAGTATTAAATATAAAATAAAATAATATGATTCAATGTTTTTTCGTACGGCAAAGAAAATAAAATGTACCTAGTAGACCTTTACTAGGGATCGATTAAATTTTACTTCCAGCTTCTGGGAAACATCGATCATTAAGCATAGGTATATATTCACGTATGCAATACTCGTGTAACGTATTAGCTACCTATCGTGTTGTGTTTGAGACACGATTGAGAATAAAACACCTTTTTTGCAACACGATTGAGCATAAAAAACTTTGCAACGTTGCCATTTTCAATTTTGGACTGCACAATACAAAAATATTTAGTTATATAATTATTATAATTCAAAATATAACATGATTGCAGAGTCAACTATATAGTCACATTTATAATATTACATAGATTTGTTCGATAATAATAATAATAATAATAATAATAATAATAATAATAATAAAATGTTCATACTTTCTCTAGTTACTGCCTATCGTGAAGTTGAAATTTATAATAATAAATTAAATTGATATGCCTTGGTGTCTGTTTCCAAGTTGGCTAAAATATATTAATGAAGATTCCGTATTCTTACGATTTAAATATTGGTTGAAAGTTTGGAATATTAGGTCCGGAACTAATTTATTAATCGATAACATTGTCGATAAAGCTGGGCTCGGCTCACGGCTCGAGTCTGATATCAAAATACTTGGTGTAATAATACGCGAAAACAATAAATTTCCTAATTTCGACAACGTGAATAACCTCGTATAAAATAAAATATTCTATGCTCAATCGTGTTGCTAAAAAGGTATAGGCTCCATCGCTTTATGCTCAATCGTGGTTTACCGCGTGTCGTTTGCAAATTATTTTATTCCAAAATAGAACATATACCTAACTTTCAAACCACGAAGTCGGTCAGTCTTCGTTGGTCGGTGTTAATTTATTTCGATCAAACTAAACGATAATTATTGCAAAACCTTACTTTTATTGTTCTAATCGATGAGACAAAAATCGATATTTCTGTTAGGGTCAGGAGCCCTGTTCTCGAGATCGTTTGATAAAATATCACGTGTGATATTTGCTTATTATCACCAAAATATAAGGTTTTGTATTCTGGAATACATATTTGATAAACGATTGTTTATTTTCAGTGATAATTTGTCACGAGGGTTTTGCGTTGCGATATATTTTCATCAACAATTTTTTCTGTCGTATACCATTTACCTAAATAATAATTATTTGAAGGCTGTAAAATGAGATTCGGAAGAATATTATACCTAATATATCGCGTAAATTATATTTCACTGGGCGCTCATGATATTATAATATAATATTATGCCGTGCATCAAGATTACGATATTACGTAAGTTCTGTTCGTAAACACATTTGTTTGGTTTGTAATAATTAAATACACGAATATATGTCACATCATAACGTCCCGCGAGAATTATTATTGGTTTGGTTCGGCCTTTAAACCATACTGACGTCTGTCTCGAAGCTGTAAGTATTTTAGTCTTTTACAATATAATATTATATGAACACTAACTATACACGATGGTCTAAAGAGATCCACAACGACGATAAATAATTATTTAACGCAGCTGCAACGGGAGTTAGTCATTACGATATTCAGAAAAATGTCTTAGGGCCGATAGAACCGAGTGCATGACGAAACAACTACTTTAATGAATTACAGAAGTTTAGATTAATTTCACTGATGGACAGTAGTTTTTCGGCTCTGTTTTATCGATCTGCTGCACGGACGTTTCATTAAAAAGCTTACCGGGCTCTTTCAGATTCTCTTTCCGTGAATATTTTTCACAGTACTTAAAGCGTTAAAAGGAATCTCGAGAAGAAAATTGTAATCCTCATATTGTTCTTTAAGTAGGGCTTTACAATAATCAAAAAATCCCGTTTTTCCCGAAAAGTTTGCTGCGATTGCGTTTGGCGACGCGACAATTCCCATGTCAATTGTAATAATGAGATTAATTGTGTTTGAAATGATGTGCCATCAGTTATTTTAAAAATGTGTAATCAACTATAGTATGAATACATTTTAAATACCTATCACTATTTTTTTTAACAGTTTAGGTACTTCTAAATAACAAGGATAACATTGAACCTTAATATGCACTTTCGTATTTATTAAGATATTAAATTCATCACTTTCAAATTTATTTTAAATGCTAAATTCGGTTACAACCAAACATATATAGTACACATATATATGTGTACTAACCAATATTTTTTTAGTTATTATGAAAATTGTATACCTTATACAATGACAATCAAGATGATAATTGCAACATAATAGTATTTGATTCAATCGTACTTTCAGTCATTTTTTTTCACCAAAAATAAATTACAATTTACAATCATACCTTTATTCACAAACATTTTGAAAACCGTTATTTACATGATAAATATTGTGTTAATGAATGAACTGCGATATGAATAATTTATTTGAAATTATAATAACAATAACAAGGCACAACTAACAGGGAAAAAGTTGGATAATGATATAAACAGAAGAAATAGAAATGATAAAATAAAACACGTAAATAAATATATGTTGACCGCTAATTTATTATCATGCAACGGTTAAAAGGAAAGGGTTGAATTAAATTTCTGGGCATAAAAAGCTGATATCCATATTTTTCACTTGATACTGGAATAGTCTAAAAACATGTTTATACGATCGCGTACGAATCAATTTAAAAAGCACGTTCTGTACAACTGCAGACGATAAATATTTAACATTTTGTTACAAGAATGAATATCGACTTATAATACTCGTCACAATACAATAATATAGTTTTTAGACAATCTGTACTTGATACACATGAACAGTTGGGGCGAGGAGTTTTTATAGGAGTCGAGTCATCAACGTACCACCGTCATGGAATTTGTTTTAAATGAAAAATACAAATAAAAACTGCACTTATAGAGTTTATCTGAGACTTAATATACGGAATAGGTACCTATACTAAATCTGAGATATAACCGTAACTAGTAGGCTAGTAGGAATTTAACGAAATAATTCTGTGGTGACACAACGCGCAGTTATGCGCATACAAGGATATTTGCAACAGCTTTCGACAACAACAAAAAATGTCACCAGAGTGTCGTCTACTGTGAAATACTTTTCAATATCCAAACGTATAGAGGTTTTCAGCCAGCTATAACATTCCCAGCGCAGACAGCATGGCGCCCCAGCGATGATTGCCTTCAGCTCCTCAAAAATAGTACACTTAAGTGCATTGGAGACCGCCGAGCTGTGTTAGTACAATTCAACAGATTACAGTTGTAAAAGTCTATGAAACAACTATTGAGCAGGGTATCTCATCATATATGTCCATTGTCCTCACCAATTTTTTTTTTACTAGCGTCAAACTAATGTTAACGAAACTTATTAGAATAACAAAGAGCTACACGTGTTACAACATGTGTTTGAAGTATATTTTTGGTTTTACTAACGTTCAAAACATAATAAGCTAAAATGTTTAATTTCGTGTACCCAACTTAAATATTTGAAAATCCAATTGATATAAATATTTTAAAAGTTGAATTATTAATTTCCATTAAAAATTCACTCAGTTATCCAAGTTTTAAAGTTTACGAGGCGTAGGGCAGATGGGTAAAATACATAGGAGGGTTCGGGGGAAATATGCGGTCAGGTAACCTGTATAATAATATATGAAAAGCAGAAACCTAAAACGTAATTTTATTTACTAATTAGCAAATAGTCGGTTTCGGTCAACTATACTTAACGATTCGATTAGATTTCAAATGACCGGTGTTCATTAGGGGGCCCCCTATACAATATTTGTTTTGTTTTTTATCTCGATGTATTGTTTATCAAATAACGCGTAAGAGAGAATACTCTAAAAAAACATAGTCTCGGCGGTATCATTCCCAGAAATGTCTACACAAGACCGGAAGAGGCTGTTTGCAGTTTTTTCAAGGGGGGCGAGCTAGTCGAGAATTGACGATTGAAGTCCAACACCAAGACCTTCAAAGAAAAGCTCATATCCGGCGCTCGGAGTTATAACGAGGTCATATTATTACTATAACAATTATGATCGACAGAAGAGGAAAAAAAATTGATCAAATTATTTAAAATAATATTATTATGTAAACCTTACGTAGTACACTCCGCGGTGGGTCGCACTGGGAGTTGCCTAGAAATCGGTCACGTCACGCACCGGGTGGTGGTGGTGGTGGCGGCGGCGGATTTTGTTTCATATTTCAACGGTTGGCCGTATGCATACAGGACGATTTTGTTGTTTTTAGTAAGTACACGATTTAGTATGACACTGTGCGTATAGATATATTTAAGAATTTGATTTTTTTTCGGAAACTTGAATTTAAATAATATATGATTATAAGATATAACAATACTTGAACCATATTATATATTGAAGGTATCAGTTTTCAAAATATTTTTACTGACCTGTCTCCCGCCAAAATCATCGGAAAATTTTTATGACTATCGATCTGATATGTTGGACCTGCGATAATCGCACTGATGTATTGGACAACATGTAAATATTGTCAAACTTACCTAATATTTGGCCATTTTCCGAAATTAGATAGGTACAATGAGTGTATCGACGTACACTTTCAGATTAAATAAAACGTAAATACTCGCAGTTGGTGAGAAATATACAGCGTTTGTTGTAATAATAACCGTTTTAAGAATCGAGAAATCAAAAACACAAAAAAGGTGAACAACATTTAGGGAACTATAAATAGACACGATAGGTCTTTGATGATCGTGTCAAGAGTATCACTCTGTATAATACCTACTTTTATTATTATTACTAATATATTGTGGCGTAAAAAGAGCTCGACGGCGACGAGCAAAAAAAGGAAAAAAAATGTACATTATGTGATTGGCAGCCGTCATGAAAAGGCACTATGCGGTGAATTTATGCCGCCGAGACGTCGGTCGTCACGCACGATTCCGTCGAAAAACGCCATCGTTATGCCGCCGCCAGAGTGTATAATAATAATCGTAATAGGTAGTAATATTATAGACGAACGAACGCGACCGCGGGCGTTCTGACCTATTTCGAGGGGGCAAGGGTAGCTTTACCGAAACGACTATCAGTATTATATTCCATTATATCAACACTATTATCAATAAACAAATCGTCCGAATTTCTCCCCAGCCAACGTGTTTGTATAGGTCCGCAAATTCTCAACAAATTGTCGGCGCGGTCTTACGATGGATAGGTATGCTAGATACTACTATTGAATTTTTTTATAAAGGTAAACACTCATTTTTAAACTATTTTTTATTCATAGCTGTCATGTAATTTATTGATTTTTTAATTTTTTTGAATTAACATTTTTTATTTCATTTCTGAAGCAGAACATTTTCCGGAGAATCACTTCAGTGCAAATTGAATTTCGAACGAAGAGTTACTAATAATTACTTGCAGCTTAGACGAGCAGAGTAGTAGTGTATCAATATTTTGTGGGGTGCCCTCTTGCTGTGCCCCTCATCTAAACTTATAATAAAGCTCTAATAGTTATAACTAATGAACCATACCTATATTACAGATACTTATTTATTATAACAATGTGACGGTAAAATTCGCAATACTATCATAAGAAAATAAATAGTTTATCGACACTAATACGTACAATAGTCAGTAGTATTATTATTATTTCCATATAATAATCTACATTAATATCTCTACATATAATAACAAAGGATTCCATTGATAAGAATGATTTAGGATGGTAGCCCACAGTGATAAATCCATTATTCGGAAATGTCGACTTATTCAATACTTTATTGTGCATTAAGCATACTATTATTATCTCAGCATATCATATTATTAAACCGAGTACAACAACTTCGCAGTATTCAATTTCATCGTGGCTTTATCTATATTATACTATATTCGAATGCTTCGAGTATGTATTATGCAAATAGTTGGGTAAATAAATAGGCATAACGTATACATTTATACATATTAAATATAGATTGTATGTGCATCGTTAGGTTAGTGCATATTGTGAAAATCTCATTTTCGCATTCTACGGATAATAATATCATCAAGAGTCGTTTCACAATCATAATAATCGTAAAACGAAATTAAACAATTCCTGCGATGCGCACTTATATCTGTTGGTTCGTAATAGAAACTATGCATACTTATACAAACAGACACCCAAGACAAAATGTTCTCACAACGCGAGGACGCTAAGAAACATAGACGGCCTACTGTAATGAGTTAATTTATCACCAATTTGAAATCGTTATGATTTTTGACAAATCGTATTTAAAAATCATTGCATTCGAAAAACCTCCGAACACTGGCCAGAACTGCCCCTCGAAAAGTCTTCACAATTGTTTGCAGTTATCTCAGTAGTTTTTCCATCCGCTTAGGAAAACTACCGAGAGAATTGAAAATACACCTCTTTGAAATAAGTACCCTAAAGAGATTTATTACCTTTAACGGTGTTACGTGCGGCGTTCGCATCGTTTATTTCTACGGACGAGGTTTTCCGGCGTCCGTAAAAAAAAAATTCATAAGACACCTTACACGGGCTTTATTACTACAATTTTCGAAAGAGTCAATGGTCCGGTGAAAAAAATTCCGAGTGCAATATCAGGTTCATCGATTTTGATAAATATACAAAGCGTCCTAACCACTTTTGTGGCCGATGACGAAGCAATGTGCATAAAAATAATATTTGTTAAATCGGAAAAAAAAATCGGACGGTTACCTATATGTCTGGCTGACATCCAAATCTGAAACTGATCATCGCTCGTCGACGGGACTCCCATTCATAGCGGAGATGTCGTCGTTCGACTGCCACTAAATATTGTATGTGCATATGTATATACACAAACCGTCCGTTGTGTTATAAAATATACGTTTAGTACGCTTACGGTGTTGGGACAAACAAGAGCTCGGTGATGGAAGTCAACGTGAGTGGAGGTCAAGCTTCTCTCTGCCGAATCACAACGCGGAAATGAATAATCGATGTGCACAGGTATTTACTTAAGGGGTGCAGGTGGGGGGAGGGGGGTCGGAGGCCTACCCACCGCGATCGTAGGGACGGTTGGCGAGTGGGCGAGTTTGGTCAGTCCGGAGAGCTTAGGAGTTTCGGCACGATTGTCCACGTATGATCTGATCTATATAGCGAACGACACACAAAGCGAACAACAAATGTATATGTATGTCAATCTGCACCGACTGCCTTTTTTCATAGGTACACTAATTATTATTATCAGCACACGTGACTTATAGAATTATTATTAATATTCATATCGTTATTGTGATTTACGAGTTTTCGTAGATCACATAACAATATAACACAGTTCGATTTATCATTCATTTTAATGCAATTATGCATCACGTCCCGTGTTTGCTTTTCGAGTGAAGTCAAATGAGAAGTGAAATCTAAAAAGTCAATAACACCAGTAGAACAACGCTAATTGATAATAATATAGGAAATCTGTACATGTTAGTTAAACTTATATAAATAGGGTCCAGTTTTGACTACAGATCCAGTAGCACATTAAAATCAAGTAAAACGTGTAAAAAATGTTATCTGTTAAACTTTGATATATAGCGAATGTTATTAAATTACATTTTAAATTAAATCCCTGTAATGGTTGAAATTCTAATACTGTAGCTATTTTAATGGTCACATATTTCTAGTTCGGAAGTAGCCAAACTCCGTTATAAAAGATTTAGAAGTCGTCTCCGTGGACATCTTTATCTTAATCCCATCTGATAGAGAACTTGATGGCTTCCAATAATCTCCCTGAAAATCCCCCTTGTCGCCTAAAATGGAAATGGCGCGGGGACCTTATAACTTAAACTAGTCACAGATAATGAACGGAAATCATCCTAACACATACGAAGCGTCGTCAATAGTTTTTTTATCATACGCTTAATATACGTACAAATTGTATATTTTTATTTTCTCATAAAAAAAAATCGGAAAGGACGAGGTCATCCCAAAAACTAAAAAGAACAAATAACGAGAACATCGAAGTTACAAATTGTCTGTAATGCATTGGCGGTTGGAGGGCTTTGTTAAAAAAAAAAAAGAAAAATGGTCAGTCTTACGACTATATTCTGAGGCTTTATATTACGAAAACGTCAAATGAGAGCTATGTTGTATTAAAACAATAGTTTTCTATTATATTCACAGGGTTGGTGTCGGAGTCACCCCGAACAATAATATAATTGATCCTCGCCGTTGCACTAGTGGCGGCGGTCCCGGCGCCTTCGGATGCGCCGAGGTGCCGCCAGTATACACAATATACATATTCTCTGTTATTATTATTTAATTAATTAAAATATTTCGGTTGAGCACAACGGTTTTTACTTTGCGCTAAATTGTAATAGGAGCCGACTGGATATTATGTACACTGTACACTATATTATGTAACTTTACGGTATACACGCTACGAATATCATAATTTAATAATAAATTAAGTTGCTTCCACGAAAGCGCTCCACGATAGAATGGTAATAAGCAATGAATAATAAACTCTCGACGTACAGCAGCTATTTTCCCTAACGATCTCTATATATCGTTGTACATTTTTTGTTTTGCTTTGACACTACGTAGCTGTGTCATGTCCGTTTGGCGTCGAACACACACGAAATATCCATTACCGGTCGACGAGGACGGACGAATTTTTATTGATATTATTGTACATATATACAACGCGATTCGACTGGTTTTTGTACATGCGAATATAAAAGTAATCTGCGTACATCGATTATGTCGAAACAAAAGGGGGACAATGCACATCGAAAGATGTTCAACCGTCGAAATCCGACGAAATGTTGTGTCAGCATAAATCCTCATCGACATCGACAACGTTGCAGGATGTGACGACTGTTTTAATAAAATATAATAATATGTGGATGACACAACTTATAGTCGGATTTTCTCTCGAGTCCCATATTATATAGTCTACATTATAGCCGTGGCTATATGACTGGTGGGCCCGTGAAATATTTATTTTAGTATATCATTTAGAAAAAACAGCGAATGATTTTGATTTAAGGGGCCTTGACAGTTTGTATTAAATTTAGAGGGGCTCAAGACAAAAAAGTATAAGAAGCAATGGTCCACAACATGCCAACGTATTGACGACAAATAGTTTCGCGACTTCCGGCTAAGTCTTATGGACCGCCGTTGCAGACATAAGTAAATTATTTAAATTTTTTTGTTAGGTCGTTTTACGGACTTGATGACACCAAACAAACACATAGACGACCGTGTTTTTCCTATGCACGCGGAACTCATGTAAAATTCGTGTATATATATTACGACATGGGTTTCGGAAACATATGGCCCACATTAAATGTCGGTAGCCGAATGTGTTTTTTATGCAACGTAACGAGATTTTTTTTACCCAAAGGTCTGGCATTCATTCATTTTTATGGGTACTGTTTTTTTTTTGTTTTGTAATTGTTGATACTGCATGGAACCATTCAAATTTGAATAATAGGTACACTATTACCATACTCGATTGGCGCATGTATTGTCACTGAAAAAATAATTCCAACAAAACCGAAAATATTAATATTTTAGTGGATATACCGTTGTTCTGAAAACCAAATCCCAACCGAGATATTCTCATACATACTTTGTGAAAAATGAAAGAAGTATTAAGGTTCAATAATTTCGCAAAGTAGTTTTATAACTCAATGGTTTCACAACATGCACATAATATAATACATATTATTTATATAATATGTATATATATATATACACGTGCAATTCATTAGGGCATTGTGAATAATGAAACATCAACTGTGTATAAACAAACCAACATTTTGGGTTTTATGGTATTAAAATAAAAGGTTTTATACCATTAAACAACGTTCAACTTGGGATTTCTTAAAGATCTCCTTAACAAAAACTTATTTTAGAATGTTTTCGTTAGTTTAATTCTAGGACTTGTTGGTAAGGTCTTATTATATTATATGGAAACATTTCATTAGTGAATCGCAGTCAATCGAGATTATTTTAAAACTAAATATTTTCATTATAAAATAGTTTTACATTATTATTATAACATTTTTATTTTATTTTATTAACGTTGGTTAAACATTCAAAATTGATACAATTTAGTTGTTTTGTTGTTATTTAAAAAATGTTATTCATTGGAACTTCAAACATTTGATCACTATGTATATTGTGATTTACTATAAGGTACACAATGAAATTTTCAGAATATTTGGACAAATGTTAAGTTATTAAAAACCACGAACATAAAATAAACGCCGAAATACGCATGGCACGTCGGTAAATTGACTAAAAGTTACCTAATAACAAGTATAGTAACATATTATGAAATAATAATAAATTTATTATTTTTTAATAAATGCAAATTTTTTGGACAAAAAAAATTAGTATAACCTGCTGGATTATAAATAGAAAAATGAATCATTATTTCAATGTGATATCAGAATCATTTTTTATATTAGATGATTTATCAATTTATCATTGAATTCGAATTCAACACATCGATGTACTGTAGTGGTTTTTTACTCAATGACGAGGTACACTCGAAGACATACTTACTACGCAGCAGAAAGACTTCCCCGGTTTTTTTTTATTTTTTACATTTCGGTAAACAATAAAGAAGTGTATAAAAGATCACAAAAACATTTCCCTGTTCAATATTTTCGTAATTTGTACATATTTGAACTCGTTTTATTTTCAACTGACTGAGTTTGCAAACGGTTTATCAAAAGATAATCGGCGTTGAATCAAAATGAGAATTTGCGATTATTTCTGTAACGAGATTTGTTATATAATTCGATTTTTGATTGGAAAAATAAATAGAAATTATAGACTACACAAGAGCCAAAGAGAAATCATAAACATTCGTTCAAATAAAGAAGTTCAGCAACATAATATGTTTTAACAGATTGATGTTCATTTTTCTTACGTTCGTCACACATACCTATGTATGTTTTTTTCTGTTTTAGGTTTTTGATGATATATTTAGAACAATATATATAACACAGCTCAAAAGTAGAGGTTTCGTGTACTGAAATCGTGACATAAAAATTACAACTTCAACCGTGTACATCGTACGATTTGACACGTACAATAATTAAAACTGTCCACCTGTCAAAAAATATTTCTCGCCCAAGCTCGACTAAATATTATTAAAAATTAGTACTTATTTCTATTCAAGCGACGAAATGTATGTGTATGGTGTTAAGACAATAATACAAATAAATACCACACACTAAGAATACTCAACAAGTATTAAACTATTCTCATCTGTAATAAATCAAGTCATTGATGTTTAATTAAATACTACCAAAAACAACGCAGTCGTAAGATTGTTGATTTAAGAAAAATAGAAAATGTTTATTTTAAAAACGTGTCGAATGATATAACCATGTTTTAATATCTTTTTTTTTGGCATAAAAATAAATGTTTATTTAGAAACATTTCATTAGATTCCAAATAGCTTAATTTTCCATGAATTTAAAGAAGTGTCTCTCTGGGTGTATTTCAAATATGAAATTGTTATATTAAACATGTAAGACACTGCACAGTGCACAGTTGAGAATGTTTACAAGTGAACAACTGAACGTGTCAGATTTATTATTCAATCGCATACTTGCATTAGTCTCTTTCATAAGAAAAAAATCCACAAGACCTACAATCCTAAAATACAAACAAACTTTTCGCATTTCATACTACCCCACAGGCCTTTCACCATTCTTATTTAAAATACGTTTTTATTAAAAACATCCTTAAAATAATATTTGTTCTATCTTTATTCATAGCAACATAAATCTGAGAATACGATTTGGTCTTAAATTGTTCAAGAATTCAGAAAATTATTGAAAAGATTTTATTTTAAATTTATTATATTGTCAATTGTTTATTAAATGTACAATGGCGCTATTATAAATATTAAATCAAATTTATACGTTTATTCAAAAGTCGGAACAGATTTAATCTGGTCTAAATCACAGGTCAGCTACAACTCATTAGAGTAAATATACTTAAAATGTGAAAACGTATTGATTTAAATTTACATTTTGTAATTATAAAATTATATACCTCTTTATATTATTAAAATAGTGTACATTTGCACAGAATATGAACGAACGATTACAGTAATAATCACAATTGGAATACTGCGAGTAAAATAAAATAAAGTTATTTTATTTTATGCTTACAATAATTGCCTCATCTTAGTTTTGTTTTTATTTCATCGAGTTTATTAAGACTCGGAACTACCTAAGTAAGTGTATCTTTAAAATCAAAATACTCGTTTTAAACATCAGAGTTAGTAGTAGGTCACGTAGTACATTAAAGTAAAACTTAGAAGTCGTGGTGAACGTAGGTAGTAAATGATAATTCACTCCGTATAAAATGTTTTTGATACTTTGAATTTATTTATCTATTTATGCAGTGTCATAATTTAAATAACTCCAGACGTTATTGTCCACCCGAATCATCCGGTGGCAGATGATAAACAACAATTGTGGTTTGAGCGAGTTTAATTCACTAAATCTATAAGGGACAGGACACTGTGAAGTTTGGTGTGCTCAATTATCAGCAAATCCATCTGACAGCCAGAAGTTTTTTGTTTAGGCGTATTTAATTAAATTTATATACTAGTATAATAACCGAGAAATGTAATAACTGCATGTTTGATTTAAATTTAATCATTAATTTTAAATTTATATTTTCTGCATTTTTGGGATAATTCGTTTTGTTTTTATTTTCTAATGAACAAATAATTACAATGCCGTAGGTATACAACAAAATCATACTCAAAACTGCTAGTAACATTCTTAAATCTTCTGATACTGTTGGGATATACCTAAACCTTAAGGCAAAGTTTGATTAAACTTAAGAAACTTCATGAAATCCGAATCGAATTTTAATGTTTATATTAGAAATCTTCCAAACTTCAACTTTTTGGAAGGAGGTTTTTTTTAAAAGTTGGTTCCACACAACACAATATTTATATTTAAGTTATTTAAAGTACTATTAATAAAACAATTTCACCCTAAGAGTAGGATAAAACCATGTTTGATTTATAACTGCGCATATACAATGATTTTATAAGTTATTAAATACATTTAAAAAATGTAAAAAAAACATTAAATTAATTTAAAATGTATTTAGACAAAATAAATTATATCAACGATTCTTGTGATGATATTTTAAATATGGATAAATAATAATTTTGAAGAAAAAAAAAATTAAATATTATAACTCAAGCCAAATGTAATAACATATTATTTAATTTAATAATATTTTGATATCAATAGGTACACCATTTTATTCGTTCAATTTAGATTCTCGGAATGTATTAAAAATGGGTACCTTATTAAATTAATGTATTTCATTTTTCTCGGGTTGTTCATTATATTAGTGAATTGAGACAAACAGTATAATACGATAAACAATGGATGAATAACAAAAACCTAAACCGTAAATAAAAAAAAAATGTTTAGCTATTTAAATTCATTCAATTTATTTTACACTGATATATTTTTATATCATATTCATGGGTTGTATAGATCTCTCAATACAGAACTGAAACACACATTTTTGATGAGATATGTTCAGTTTAAATCCTTTCCCAAAACACATTATTATTATTTTTCTTATGTCGTAGCAATGTACATTTTCTGCATACAATAAATAGTGTTATTATAAATTCATAAATACTGATTTTCTAATAATTGAAGACCAACATTTACACGATAGTTATATATGAACACTACCTTGCTAACTTGTTTTAATCAGTAGATTCGTTGTGGTTTTCACACCGATTTGAATTATTTCCTCTAAGAACGTAAAATATGAAATACTTAAACTCAAAAGTCATATATTCCCCACGAAATAATAATGTGTGATATACGCCGCATCTAAAAGAAAAATGAGCGTATAGGCAGAAATTGACTCTTTACATATCATAAACCAATAACTATACTAAAAAATGCAACAGAAAACGATATTGCACTCTCGTGCACTTATGTTTGCTTCGTGACATAATACGATTGACGATACTTGCCGTGTATATAGAATCGGATATTATTGGCAGTCAAAACTAGTTCAAGAACAACGCAATGTTATTATTTGCGGTTGTCTTTTGAAAGCAAGTCAGAAGCGATTTATTCGGTTATTTGAAACGGAAAAAAGTACTATTTCAAACGTGCTCTGAAAGATTTGTAAATCGTCCAAAACTGCATAAAAATATGTAATGCATTGCACCATGCGACAGTGTGATATATTATCGTCATTAGTATACTGTCCGAAAACAAATGACATCGGTTACTGCACAGCCCGACTGCCGGATGTCCGGATGACGAACCATTAAATCCAAAATCATAAATATATAATACGATTAATTACAAAACAAACGAGTAAAATCGGCAGGTGTATTATCACACAGCCGCGGTATTATCAAGGATACATCGATAGAGATAACCGACGTGTCAAGACTTTTGAGTTTCCTGGTTATTTTTCCGCAGAAGTAAAGTTGTACAATATACTAAAGAAAATATTATAGGCCGGTGAATCATAATATTTATGTGGCATGCCAGCTGAATATTTACATTATAAACGCCCCGAACTCATCAATATTTGTTTGGCGGTAGTGTATATACCTACTCGTCACAATGGAAAAGACATTTTTGATCAAAACTTTCGGCTGATAACAAATTAACGTATCAAATGTTTAGTTTGTAATTAAAGTGTTTTGAAAACATTGTGTGTTTAGAATCGATAATCACAAAAAAGTTTTGTCATCTACCGATTCACCATTGTTTGTTGGTTGAAAAAAGTTTAAAACTTGACGTGAAGAACTTCAATAAATTGGTTGATTATTTAAATGTATACACTACATATGATATCATGTTAATATATAGTATACTTATACTCGCGTGTGCAGGTTGAAAGGGAATTATATATGGATAGTATAATACACATATAAGTTATTTAACATTCACTCAATAAATACATTTTAAATTTTAGTCTTTGAAAAAAATCATATACAAGTAAGAATAAAATCTACGAATCAACGTATAAAAAACAAACAGTCTGAAATCATTGAGTTTTAATTGTATAATAGTGAACGACGAAAAACACAATTATAACTTACGCAGCAATATATCGATAAATAATGTGTTTTCCAGTACAACATGCTATAGCGTTTTGTTTTTATTTTATTAAGACTATAGCTATATACTACTTAAAGTCAATAGTTCACAGAATTTCGGATACCCAAAAGTTTGAAAATTCGGTAGACAACGAGAGTACATTAGATCTATTAATTTTTTATTTACGTATTGTGACGAAACAAACCACACGACAAGTTATTAAGAAACCATGATGACTTCATAATATAACATGGTATTTGGGGTGCACACAGGACATATTATTGTATTATATTAAATTATAATTGAGATCTCTATACGGCAGTCATAAACGATCTAATCGTATTATGTGTATCGATACGTCATATTCACATCGTCGTGTCAACTAAATTACAGATAGTACAAAACGCACCGAAATAAAACCACAACGGCTGTGTAAATTGGTCGTAATCACAGTGCAAAAATGATAAATCAAAACGAATTGAAATGAAAAAATGTCATAATTGGCTCAAAGCTCGTTTTAACACGAATTTCGAGCCCTATAAACGCTGTTTTTTTTGTTACATATCTCGTTATAACATCTATAACAATCACGTGTCTATGTCATGTCGATTGACGTGATTGTATACTTAATTTTGGTCCCATTACACTGCACGCATGTGTTTAATATGATACACATACTAATTTACACATTTTATATACAATAATTACCTATTATTATATGCTATATATTTTTTAGGATCCTAAATTGAATACATAAATGGGAGAACAAAAATATACAGCATAAAATAGTAGATACCTCGTTAAGTTGTTGTGTAATCGTAAATCGCTGAATAGCGGCCAATTTCGTAATAAGCGGTACGGTTTATTGGATGATATCATATCGACATTTTAACAAGGCCCATACTCGCAATTTTGAAAAAAGTAAACATTTTTAAGATATTTATCATACAACATTTTTAATCACTGTTTAACAAAACATACTTGAAAATATTGTTACTATTACTTTTTAGTCTTCATTTTTATAATTTTTATCTTTTGAATGGTAACATACATTTAAAATTTAAATTTTAGAATATATTGCGGGGTACCCTATGTGTCACTCCATTTGCCCAAACATTAAACACGAGTTACTTCAGTAGAGGAAACTCTATTTAAATATAACATATTTAAGAAAAAAAGAACTGCTTGTAATTCAAAAAAGTAAACAGCTAAAAAATTGGTAATGATAAAAACTAGGCTAGTAAAAGTATCTTTATAATGAATTGAAATAAATTGAAAAATATATTTATAATTACGAAATCACTTATTGATTAATGACCGTGGTTACTCATAAATGAATCACTCTGTTTAGGGCTATTTTATAGCATTGCAAAAATCTGCGTATAAAAGATGTGAGTACATCTCATACGGTAATAATTCATACGGTTTCATTGAAATCTAATCGTCCCAGCGGAGATAAATGATTTCCCAAAAAAAAGGGAATAAAGTTGTAACCACGGATTTACGGGAACAATAAGGGTAAATCTGAAAACTTTATGACGTTATTAACTTAGTATGATTGACGTGGAATTATCGAATGCGAAAAAACCGCAGTAACCGAATTCCACAATCTTCGCTCAATCAGGAAAACTTTGTAATCATGTCATTGATGTACAGTTTTCAGAAATTGATCGATGAGCAACCATCACGTTTTATAGTGGATAATAAAAACTTATTATTACATCATCCACTTTGATACTGCATAGTTATAGATTTTTTAATAAAATTCAAATTATAGGTATGCAATTGTACAGTCGGTTTAAACTTCAAGTACAGATCGATTTAAATTATTTGGTAATAAACGAATAATAAGTGTATATAGTAATTGTATGAAAGTATTTGTTGATCTTTAATTCCGTTCGGACAACTTAAGTTACCTATTCAAGTAATCTACAGAATAGGATTTCGTATTTTTTTTACAACTATTTAAAAAAAAAACCAATTGTCTCTAAATTATTTTTTAATGGCATTTTTCGCCGAATTGGCGACGAGGTAATTCAGACAGAGATTATAAAATCACGTCAATAATACCGAAACGGTATTTCGGGGATATTATATTTCCACAGTATCGTACCCCGCACTCGGAATCATCATTCACCCGTTCAATTTCGTATCGCTCGTAAGTCTCAATTCTACCCACGTAAATGTTTCGATTTAATTATAAAATAATGGTTGATGACATCTGAATGAGAGTGAAATTATAATCAAAAGCGCAATAAAACGTAAACGTATATACATAGTGTATATTGTAATTATATAGCACGCGCTTTAATTATACGCGATCTGGATCGAGGGGGGGGAAATAAACGGTTAAAAGTACGACTGCGACGGTTTTCAGACTTAACGAATATCTAATGAACATTTTCAAAAAACCGACAACATAAGAACGAAAAAGCGGTGAGGCGATTTCGAAAAGAAAGAACACAATCTTCATATTATCACTTTGTTGAATACTATAAATAGCAATTAGCGTAAATAGTTGACAATCGTTTGAGTATACACAATTCACGATGATATCATTACACATGCTCATACTGAATTATTTTGTATTGCATAATTATAATCAGCGTCTTGAAACGAATAGGTTACATACAAAATATTTAAAGCCACTAAATAGCTGGAATAGAGCTGAATAATAAGCTGGATACACACCAGAACTATATGTGTAATACTTAATAGAAAAAAAAATAATAAGAATGATATCATGACGTATAAACCGACAAGTTTAATTAAATTTTTACAACAACATAATATTATACGTCGCATAGCGCACGATTCTGCAATATTACTGTTTCGTCGTTCGGACAAAATTAACATGGATAATCTTTGATTTTTTTTTCTCAAAAATGTTAGGACAAAAATAATTTTGAAAAATTGAAATCACTCGAGCGCGGACGCTCGCACATTGTATACCTATCATACGAATTTCTGTGTGTACCTATGTATTGTTTATCGACGAGTGATTTTTGCGGAAAATAACGGAAAAGAAAAACGGCGGCCGTGCCCGGAGCCTCGCACAGATAGTGCGCCGATCGTTGGAAAACGTGATGATAAAAATAAAAAGGGGGAGCGCGCAGGTGAAAACGTTCCGGCGACGGCAGCGGCTTCGGCGAGTGTGCGACGGGCGCGCAACAGTGTTCAAAAGCTCTGCGAGACGACCACAACCCGCAGTGTTGTACGCGCCCGGCCGAGTTGCCCATTTGTTTTGCCCCGTTGGAACTTTCGTTTTCGGATTTTCGGTTTTTCGTTTTTCCATCCTCCTCCGAAAACCCGCCAATCGCCGTCGTCGATATACGTACATAGAAAATCGAGCCCCCGTCCGCACACCGATCGCGTCGTTGCTCTCTCGTCTCCGAAATATTATCGTTTAATAACGCGCGCCCCCCCAACACCCGTCGACTTCTTCTTGCACTGCATGTTATTTTTTTATCGTCAAACACTGCAGAATAGATCGTCGAGTACGTCGTGGCCAAACGCCACCACGTCATGGTCTTGGTTTTGAATCGTACACGATAAACGCAATAACATATTTAAAAAAAAAGTCTTCGATCACCTACCTCACGACAAACAGCCGAAAAAATTACAGAAACCGATTGCGACCGTTGCCCAAAAATCAACAAGACCCGTGAGTATATCGATTTGTTTTTGACATTTGATATTATAATGTATCGTTTTTTTATTTTTAAAAATATGCAGTTGCAGCATTGTAATCTGAACTTAGAAACGTGCTAACGTTTTCAATATAATATTTATCATTCGTAACATCACTTTTAGTGTATTATTCATCCTTTTGATTGAATCGTATAATATATTATAATCAAATAACGAAATAAAATATTATGGGTCGTAACTTAAACCGTAGTTTAGTCATACTTTTAAAGTAGACAGTGTTACCGGTGGTTTTTAATAAAAATTCTCCGAGATGCGGATTAGTATTATAATTTATAATGATTCGGAGTATGTATTATGTCTTCTGAAGTAAGTGCCCATAAAGCTAAAAATAACCATAATTTACAAGTAAAAATTAATATTGCACCAAACGTAGCAGATATTACAAAAGAAAATAATAAAAAGGACACCATATAATATATTATAAATTTATAATACATACTATTGTTCAGCAAAATTTTTATACCAGTGATTAATTCTGAAAGTATTAAATATTAATTCTAGTTGAGATTACATTTTTAATCCATATTGCATCTGTATAAATATCAATGAGACATTTTTAAAGGAAGATCTCTATACACTTTCCAAAATAATCCCATTCTTTTAGCAAGATATTAATTTAATTATGCTTTTCAAGTAGTAGTAGTAACTTGTGCGATATTGAACTTGATAAGATTGCGAAATATTTTCCGTTATTTTGATGCACAATACTTACATACAATATAATAAACAGACGGAATTGTAGTTTTAAAGTTATTTGAAGATTAGTCGAGATGTGTAGTATGTTTTCAATATAACTTAAACAAAATATAACTCCTATCCATACCTTATAAAAGTTGTTAACTTTAGCTAAACATGTCATTTGTGTGGATAATAAATAAGAAACCAGAATTACCTACACTCAATAGTTTTAGGTTTGACTACAATTCATAATTAGTTGATATTTTTTTTCTGTAATTGTTCTCTGTAAGTGTTACGAATCAATATCAATGTATGCGGATAAACAATTAGCTTTTAATGACTTTGTAAAATCAAACTAATATATTACGGTAAAATACAACTTTAATGATCCGTTCATTTTACAACAATTTTGTGTACTGGTTCAATCAATACATTGTTTATATGTTTCGTAAAATAGGTTTCAACGCTTACGTAAATATAAACGATGTCCGAATAAACGCACATACTTTTTCGATGCTCATACTAAATAGCAGTTGGCGATTTTCTCATGACTTGACTTTTACATAATTCTTTATGAACTTCATACACTTGAGGTTCACAAAAGATTTATTTTTCCTTCAAAAACTACTCACTTGTCACAGGGTATAAGTATTACCAAATTAAACCATAATTATACCTTTTCTAAAAGTGAAAGGGTTTAATAAAAAATAAAAATAAATTTAAAAATGGTTGAACACACTTGTACACATTATTAATGTAAAACAAATAGTGGATGGGTGTACATTAAATTTTAACAAATACAAGTCTAAACACAGACATTGATTCCTTAGACGTATGTAACCGTTTTAACAACAGTCAATAAAATAATCGGATTTCCATATTATACACTAAATAGCGACATCATCGCCATCGATTTTTTAGCTCTTTATTTCCAGCTTGAAAGTTCACAATACAAATTTACTACACGAATGATAGATATATGATTATCCTGAAGTTTGTTTCGAGTTTACATAGAAAAGAGACAAGTTTACGGTGTACGCAATTAAGACGCAGACACGCGATAACAATGGCGTTAAATGTATTCGCCTACTCGTTTCGGGTACATATAATAATAAATCGCTCGAACGTGTTTTTCCATTAAACCGTCGAAAAATGAACATTTTATTTTAAAATCATTCCGACTGAACTACTGAAGTAAAATGTCTGAGGAACCGTAGTTTCTGTAAGCTCGCGCACGCGTGTATTTATTACCCGTTTTAATTTTACATTATCTTTTGGCTCGGGTTCGTTTTTTTTCTCTATAAATTAATTACATTTTTTTTCGCCGATATGGCTGGTTTTCAACGAAAAATTTACCGTCAAGAGACGAGATTTGTGTACATAAATATAAGCTTCGGCACTGATTAAATTTCAATTAACGTCAAAAATGCCCATTGAAGTGTACCTATAGGAAGCGCATCGCGGACTTCTATAATTCCTCTAGTGCACGGCCAATTTCAAAGTTTTTCCTCGCGAAAACTTTGCACGCGCTGTACCCCCCCCCTCATTTTTTCGTCTACCAATCACGACAAACCACTTCACATTTTCGCATAAATATTTTCGAACAGCTCTCGACCATTATTATTATAATATAGAGTATACAATTACAAATACTTATCTAATAAAATGGCGGGTGAAGAAAGGGAGCGAGAGAGAGGAGCGCATGTGACGAAATTAATTCCAAAGGATTTTGAGCGATGAGACTTTATTGGCCGTCAAAGGGTTTGTCGCGGGCGGTTTAGTCAAAATTCGCACACATTTTGTGTACATCGTTATGCCTCTGTGAGTTCGTTCAAAGCGTAAACTCGTCGTATACATAGGTATCTCCCGAGAACGGGTTAGTGTAGGGGGCAGATGGTTAAAGAAATAAAAATGCGTTTACGAAAGTATTATAATTTTTAATAATGTAATAAAATGGACGGCGTGTTCGTTTGCCCGACTTTTCGGGCGTGGCAAAATATCGTCTCTGCGGGCACAAATACATATTATACAAATCGCGTACATTATCGTACACGTCGTCGTGTTGTGCACCTATTATATAGGTATGTGAATGTGTGATTTACGGCTCATGATATCGGCGAAGGGTTGACGGACGGGGGACAGACACGAGTTCAATGCGTGTGTGAGAGATAACACAAAAACGGCGTACGTCACAACGACAATATATAAATATTATTATTATTGTATTATTATGCGAAATGGTGAGCGTGCATAGTGTTTGCCGCATTTCGGAATCATAAACCGGAACTTTGAGAGCACCTACAGTTTTTCATTTACCGGATTGCTTAATTCGATTATTATTGTTATGTAGTCGTAACTTACGCATATTATTATAATATTGATTGTACAATGTACATATATAGATATATTTTATCCGGAATAAAGTTATTACATCACATAATAAAATATTTATCCAAGTTAATAATCATATAAATTCAGAAAATCCGATCATAATATTATATATGAATCCGGATATCCGGGAATCGTACATTTATATATTATATACTTTTCTCGGATCGTAAAGTTTAAATACGTACGTTAAAATAGTGTAAGGCGAACCATGCCTCGAGCACGTAAAAACCTATTAAATAATTTTACAGACATGACTTTTTTTCTCGCAGTGACTTGTTTTTATGAAACAAAATAATTTGAATATAAATTGTCGGGTGGCTCGCAAACGCGCCTACGATGCTCGTCACGTGTCCGGTGGATGATCATCTCGAAATGTCTCGATTGGTTTGTGCAATCAGATTGGTAGGCCGATCGATGCACGCGCGTCCGAGTCGTCCGACAAACTTTTGCCATTATTCACCGACCAGCCACTACGACGGCCGCACGTGTAGTCCGATCGAAAAATCTCGATCCGATCCGAAATCGTGTACCTCACCACGGTACTGGATTTTAATTATTTTGTAGTGAATAATAATCGAATAAATAAAAGACGATTGCAAACCTCGGCGGACTTATTCCGGAGATACGTGCACTGGTGGTAAGATGATTGCTTTACAGCTAATTGCATCGCTGCGGATTAAAACTGGTGCGCAGCAATATTCGCATATAATTCAATCAGCCGTATTGGGGGTTGTGTTAATTTATCATTAATATTGACATTACGTCGATAAACACCGGAAAACTTGACAGTTCAATTATATATACATATATTGGTAGTTGGTACGATTCTCTGAATAACAAACAAAATATATACTACTATTATAGTATAATACAGCTACATACCACTATTACTACTAATAATAATTTATACTACAAATGATTAATGGAGAAATAGCTGATCGAATGTTTTTTATCATTAAACGTTTCGATTTAAATAAGGGCCTTTTAATGTGAATGTTCATTTAATGTCTTTGTTGGAGAAAAAAAAACGCTCTAGGTAATCCCAAAGAGAATATTACAAAAACGCTTTACGCTTACTGCAGTAAAATAATATTAGCTCTCATTGTGACATATTTTCTGTATTTCTGAAAGCTATTATCAATACGTTTGATATACCTACGCACTTATTGTAATCAACCACAGCGAAACTTCTATACATATCCAATACCAATATACCAGAAACCAATATAAAGTGACGTTTTTTAAACAGACACAGTTTTGAATATAGGTATACATTATATTAAATACTTGAAGATTTCAAAAATGAAATAGCAGACTTGATATTTTCAATTTCTGCATTCTGCAAGTGTCCGTTACACCGAGGTTTCACAGCACTAACCACTTTTAAATACTTATTAATCATAATGTTACAGTTCAGATATTATCGTTAAAAAATAAATAGTATTAATAACAATATTTAATTAAAACAAAAATGCAATTATTAGGTATTGTTTATCTTTTATATTTCTATATAATAGTATGGATAGTATGCCGCCGTAATAAACATACAATTTATTTTTCATTTATTATTTGCAGTAATGTATACTATATACGCTATATATACATACCTATGAAAATGTTTTTGTTTCACTTGGAATAATAATTAATTATACAATTGAATCGTAATAGAGGGCAGATTTTATATTTCAAGCTGCAAATATTTTTAAAAAAAACTTAGGAAACAGATGTTATTTTAAAGGAATTTTTTATTTATTTTGTGAGTGAATATCTAGAATGAAACAAAAATATTTTGGAAATGTAAAGGTCCAGCACAATGCTTCTACGAGTATGGTAATTTTTCTTCTTCAAAAAATAATGAATTAACGCATTTTCTTAAAAAAAATTGTTCTATTAAATAAAAAATATCACTAATAATATTGATATTGTATACTGCAGATATTCACCGAATAAGAATGTATACATATTTACACGGAATTGTAATCAATGGTAACTTTCATTAATATAGTATAATATATTATACAATAGTATTAGGTAGGATTTCATGTATTTTACATAATAATAAGTTAATTAAAACTATAATTAATTTCGCCAAGAATGATCTAATTATTTGCTAAAAATGTATTTGATCACAAATACAATTTTATAACATAGCTAATGCTCTGGTGAATCTATAAACTAGATTAACTGACTGAAAATAATAAAATAATCAATGCCGACATTTTGTTGCCTACGTTACTTTCGTCATTTAAATCTATTTAACCAGCAGTAGGTTTGTTATTGTATACATTTTGATCGATGCCTCCTAATAAGAATTGTTTATTTCACAGGCGTGGCTGGTAGAAAAACGTGTGTTGAATAGTTTAAGGGCGTAGGCTGCATAATATAATACATTTACAGAGTTTATTTAACAGAATTCCTTACACCAAGAATAAAACTAGTATTTTCTTCGTTTATTAAGTTTTGTCATTTGTCATCTACCAAAAATCAAACTACCGCCAGGAACCTGCTTCTCGAAAGACATCTGCAATTTCTAAATATACTTATATATATATATATATATATATAAGCATCTCAAATAATGCATATAGTTTATAGAGGTTTTTATGTCTCATTTAATATCATTTAAAATCGAAAAAAATCTGTTTTTATTCATTGAAGATGTTTTTTTTGAATTTGCATTACTATTAGAACATTGTACTCAATAAAATGTAAAGACATATACATTTAACGTGTTATGGATTAGATTGAAAAATGTGTCAATTTTTTCAGCATAAGTGTCTGTGTAATTGAAAAATCTAACAATTTTTGCGTTCGGTTGATTAAAAACAACTAAAAATTGTTCTTCTGAAAAAACTTACATATGCACCAACCTGTGTGGCAAAAATTAAAGCTAGACGATGTTCAACAAAATTAACTGAGACGGGTTAGGCAGCTGCAGCAATTACTCAACGCCCGCGCCACAGTGCAATTGCAAATATGGCCGAGTCGTTTATCTTTAGGTAGACTTAATCAGTCCTCGTTAAATCATACAAATACAGGGCGATGCCTATCCACAAACGATATCGTCAACTCTCGTTCTGCGGGCTAACTTTCAAATGAAATGTATTTTGCTTTAATCCAAAATTGTGTTTTTGAGACTCTCTTTAGTTGAGCAGTTCGGTTCTAGTGAAACGCAGTATAATGTTTACACCTATATATTATACCTTACGCGAAGCGTATTTGTGTAAACGTTTTTAAAAACGGTTTGCAGAAGTTTTCAACGGAAAAAAAATCAATAAATCGACGGCGGAAACGACGAAACGAGTCGTAAGAAATACATCGGAAACATACGTACTTAGAGTCATATACAACAACACCGTCACGATTCGAATCCCCATAAACACAGAATTTCGGTGACTATTTTGAAGGCTTTTTATGTACCGGGAACAGGATTTGCGAGTACACGCTGTGCACGTTGTTTCGGGGAATTCCCGTTTTTTCGTTTCGGAGCTATTTAAGGAAACATCTAGACGAAGGTAGGTACGGTTCGTCACGTCTTATTGCAATAAGAGCCCGTGGGCTCAGTCTCGACGGTGGCGGCGGGCGTGGTTTTAATAATATATAAGATTGTAAAGCTCCTTCCCTCTACCACCACCAACCCCCTGCGGGCCAACCGACGTGCGACTGTGACGACGATACAAGCGCGCGTCACGATGTCATCCTCCAGAACCCCAACATCTGGACCAGCGTAGAGGGGGGGAGGGGGTGGGTTGGAAGGATTTGCCGCAGTTTATGATTTAGCTTTCCTTTAAACCGTAAAATATATTCTTCGTATACTCATAATATTTTAGCGTCTGTCAAAATGAGTGAGTGTAACACGCGTGTATTTCGGAAAATGTTTTAATAGCATTAATATAGCGGCGGATCGAGGACGCGAGAGCTTTTTTTTAAGTCTGACTACTCTCGGTGATGGTTTTCGTCTACGAATCGGACACCGCGCGTGTTATTTCCCCGACCCCGAGAAGCGACTTTTTTTGAATTTCCCCCGGCAGTTGACGTCGACACGAATAAAATCGTAGGCCAACACCCGTTTTTCGTCAAGAAAATAGTAGGTACCCGTCTCAAAATGTGACCTCTGTGACACATACATACATATATACAGTAACATTAAGTATGGTCTAAATAGGCAGATTTGTGGATCGTGGGGGATGTGGGATGAAACATAAAACAGACACATATTATATTGTTTTGTTTCGAGTGAAATTATCATTCACTACGCCAATGCGCATTAGCTATCGCAAGAAAGAGCAATATTTTTGAAAAATTACAAAAACATGATGCCCAGGGAGCCGCACAGGTTTAAACAACATTTTTTTTAGTTGAAGTTGTTTGTATAGACAATATATTATAGAATATTAGAATAAAAATAGCATTATTATTTCATTGAAAAATTGGTAGGCATTAAAAACATAACGATACGTCTTAAATTTAGAAAATATAGAAAAACTTTATTTCATTAATTCATTATTATTATTATTATTATTATTATTGCTTATACAAATATAATGTTATTTATTTAACTAAAGACAATAACACACAAAACAACGTATGTACTTGATATTAGTGGAAATTGTCCAAAGAGCCGCAAGTTGCATATTAAAAAGCCTCAGGTTCCCGACTCCTGGCCTATATGCAGACATACGAGTGTGTATTAGATTTGTACAAAGCTCAGCTGATATTTTATACACGGCCGCAACGGCACACCTGTACAGAAATCCTCCTCCCCCTGCACCTCCACCCATCACGGTACACATCGCATGGTCGGTTATACGTGCGACGGGTCGATAAGTCCTTAAACCACGAGTATCTTATAAATACATATATATATATATAATATAAATTATAGTCCTGATGACGGCCAAACTTCGGTCCCTTTGGGGCCGGATGGGAATTATTTTCGACCACTCTGGGTGGCTTTCGGCCACGAGTCGCGGAGTGGGAAGCGGGCGGGACGGCGGCGAGCGTTCGTTTTCACGCGACCAAATCAATCAACCCTCGCACATTTACAAAGGGGAACCGTATGTGTACAGGGTGAGCCGCCTTGCCGATTTTCCGATTTCCCTCGTACACGGTGAAACGGGGAAAACGCGAAGTCTCGCATTGTATACACCCAAGTGCGGATATGGATCGAATGAGCGAGCGAAGAAGTTTTGGAACGGACACGTCCAGTATAGTCGTGTATTAATCGCGTCACTTTCGACCGTGTGAGTACGAACGCCGTCCACGAATAGTAGTACCGAAATTTGGTTTATCGTGTCCCATTACTCACGGGACGTTTATAAATATTATTTCCCCTGATAATATTTAAGGTTTAATGATTTATGATTTATGACGGACCACCGCGGAGTTGATAATAATAATCAAAACTATGTCAGCGCGAAACGATTGCGTTTTGAAGCGACCTCAAACACACGGTATTGAACCACCCCTCGCGAGGTTAATAACCGCTGTAGACTACGATGCGCCTAATGTTATTTTAATTAATTTCCTCCGTCAGATGCATCGTCAAAGACGTTATAGAGACGATGAAATTTGAAATTGTTGGAAAATGACGCGTGCCGCGTTGAAATTGGCACTACAGACGATATTATACTGCAGGGCGTTCCCGATGATTCATCTCCGGTAATAACTTATTTTTTTGTCAAATTAATTAAACTGCATGTTTGGATATTTAATTGTTTTTTGTGTAAATTACATTTCCTCAAAAGTTATTTAGTTGGCCGACTAGTAGGCTTTATATAGGACACATGACGTATATCAAACAGTAATTATTGTAGGTAATTGGTTTCCATATATGTCGTTAATATTCAAATTTTAAACAACACTTCGGCATAATTTAAAATGCATAACTCTATTAATATTTAATGGAAATTATAATTAAAATTGTTTAGGAAAATCAGCTACCTCAAATATTTATATAATACCTAAAACACAAAAAATGAAAATTGAATAAATGTGACCATCCTATATATACAGAAATAATTTGCAAAAATCATATTCACATAAAAAAAATCTGACAGAGACCGAGCGGTGTAAGCACTCACACTCGTCTTGTATCGCTCACAAATGATAAATCGTCGCATTTAAAAACGATTATGAGTAGAGCTTGGTTGTAACTGGGCTTTGGCTGACATTTCATCAAAATCAAGTTTGTTGACGGGTTTTTTCAAAACTTTACTGTTCGACGGCTGTTGTAGGTTTTCATCACAGAGTTCGAAGAAAATCAAAAAACTATATATTCGAAGAAGAAGTACGTAGGTCGAACGTATAATGAACGTCAACACACCGTTTTCCGTTCTATGTTGGGTGCCACATGAGTTTTTTCAAACACTGTAGTTTTACCAGCCGAAGTAGACGTTTTTGTATGAAATGGTATGATTTAATTGTTTTGTGCAGAAAAAAACCAGTTAAATTAATAAAAACCATGTTCAGATATGCACTCATCGGTTTAGCCATATAAACACAATATCGTAAATGGATGACAAATCAAAGTCGTATGTCCATCGGTATCATAAAATAATATTATGTCGACATCAATATGCAAATTAAATCGATCTCTTGTTGACGTATGCTCTGAACTTTTTGCAGAGGAATGGCCTTAGTTTACATATCAAAGGATATCACAAGCATTTCAAAATGAGTAAACAATACTTACAAATATTTTTTAACAACGCATGTCATTCATCGTTCCGCCAAAAGGTCATTCGCATCATTAAAATGAATAATAAAAAAAAATAGGTTAAGCTCATCATTGAGACATCAAAACTTAGTTGCATTAAGAATATTGTCAATAGAGTGTGAGATTGCGGGAGATCATAACTTTAACGACTTCGCCAACGAGTTACCCAAACAGAAGGCGAGGAAATGTGCATAAATATAACTTTATAATCCATTTTGAAAATGACCGAGCACAAATATGTATGCAATTTTGTTTTATGTCAATAACTTAACTGACTTTATTTTAGTTTAGTTTAATGAAAATAATTAAAACCATTACTTTATTGTACAAATATGTGCCTACACCTACGTTTTATATTTTGTTCTTATATTTATAAACGATTATCATGATACTTACTATTATTATATTATTGAATAAATAATATACAGAGTGATTCACCAAGCATGCTAACGCCCATTTTTACATTTATTAAAATTCTAATTTTTGAAAATTTTGAATACACTTAAATACCATAATTTCCAATTCTAGAGATTTTACATTAGAAGTCTTAAGAAGTTTCATGTGGAATAATACAAACGTCTGTTTTTAAAAAATGTTTATATTTAGGATAGTAATTTAGTCGGTCGTAAACACGATAATACAAAAATATAAAATGGATATAATATTAATATCGGGTCTAGTATTTGTTTTATTTTTATAAATTATCAATGATAGATTAATATAAATTACTACAAATTTTAAATTAACATAGCCCCCATATCTTCCGAACCGATTATCATGGACCTATATTATTCTTGGTAGAGTTAAATAACTCAAAAATTACTCGTTTGAATTTTTATACGTCAACATTTTCAGAAAAAACGAGAGGAGGATTCTCCATTGAAAGATATAATTTTGTATCATCACACAATACTAGTTCCTTGAGTTTTAAAAAAAAAATCTTATGAGTCTCAAAATGTAGTCTTCAGGTGCAGTGTATTAAAAATTAATTGTATCCAAAATGTATTCAAATTAGAGTTTGAATGAAGTCGTTACGAAAAAAAAAGGTACGAGCATGCTTGATCTCAAGCATGATGAATCTTCCTGCAGTATATTATGTTCAATTAAAAAAAAAAAATGTAAACAATTTGTTTTGACGAGCTGGCACACTCTGAATTATCATCACTGTGCGTATAATAATAATAATAATAATAATAATAATAATATCAAATACAGAGATTACACGTCATCATTATAGTGTATAGTACACCGACGGCGTATAGGGAAACGTTATTAATTCGACCACCGGTCGTCGATCACGACACGGTCCGGCGGAATTTTAATCGTCCGAGAACACGGGACCCACGCGGACCCCGACAGGCTAAAAGCTTATATACAGGCCTCGCAGATTATCTACTGGATTATGTACTGCAGATTACGTCGTCGGTCGTGATGATTTTTCCAACAATAATTTCCGACAAGAGGAATTCATAAAACGTTTTAATTTTAATGCCACCCGTTTATGCGCGTGTAACGATTGTATTGTGATCGCATTTTGCACACGATGGGTACTCGAAATGTCGCGGCTGACTGCGCGGCGTATATTTACCTCGTGATATAATTATAATAATACTCGTATAATATATTTTTTAACGTTCGAATTAAAATTATTCTTCATTAGGACGGCAACGTAATATAATATTATCTCGTACGAGGAGCCACACAAATTCTATACTAATTCATACAATACACACTAATAACTATATACAAATCTAAAAAGCGACGCACGAGTGGGATTTAAAAAATGTTTTTCTCGCGATAATTTTTTGCTTGAAAACATTTTTGTTATTAATGACAAGAACGTCGAGTAAAACTACCAACATTTTCCTGTATATATAAACATACAATAATAACAATAATAATAATAATAATAATAATGATAATAATTTAAAACGCTTTATGCGTGTTAACATAATAACGGTCGGAAATCGTTACCATCTGGCGTAACTTTTTTTTTCCTCTTAAGTTTATGATTTTCCAAAATGCAAATTGATAAAATTTTAAACGCGACTAAAATACTCACGCACGTCATAAATAATACAATATATTTTAATATTTATAGCCGGATGATTTGAAAATAAATCGTTTTTTATTTATTGGCAGAAGGTTCAAGTGCAGTAGTATATTTTTTCCCTACTTTCAAAATCCGTTAACTTTTTAGAGAACTTTAAAACTAATGACATTTCCAAACGATTTAGTACACATTGAATTGGAAAAAAAAAACCTAATATTATGTAAATACGAGCTGTATTGTGTGTGTGCGCGTTGGAAACGTGTAAGAAGCTCAAATCAAAATAATTTTCGTAGGTATTTGCAATACCGTGCTAAAAGTTGTCGATTTTTTTTTCGAAAATAAATATACGCGTGTATTGTATATATATTTCGTAACTTGCGAATAAGTTTGTAATAAATTAAAAATGTCGACTAGAGTTACAAATGTAACGCCGAAATAAGTAAGCTGTTAACGCTTATCAATACCAATATAGTTTAAAATAATGATACATTTGAAGTTGATTCATCATTAACACTGCATTCCCTGCATTCCGTATTTTATGAATCCAAAATTATAGATATCTTTGGCAATTATTTGAAATATAATTCAATACTGAAATAAATATACTCACAAATAATATAAGTATTCAACGTCAACATACATTACAAAATTGAAATAATAGTGTTTTACTTGCTAATATTTTTTTTATTATTATTACTAAATTATTTCACAGATTTAAAAAATGTAAAAATTAGTTCAAAAATGTATTTCAGTGTTCGTGAAAGTTTAAATTTAGAAATCAGCTTTTGTTTCAATTTTTGAATCATTTGCTCGTCCAACATTTTTAATATTTTGTTAATTGTACTGATATCGTTAATGAATTATTCATCACCTTATTTTTGTTAATACATTAATAATTTTGTCAATTATGACGTGTGATATTTCATTTGTCAAAAAACCAGATATTCTATTATATTATACCCTAAACATTAAATTATGCTTTATGGAATGCTATAATAATATATTTCATGTAAGTTAATTAATGTTCGTCATATTTTTACCCGATAAATACTATTGGTCCAATTTAATAATAACTAATAGTCTACGACTGTCAACTTATTAGTGATCAATGATGATAAATGATTATACAAAGAATATGGATCTTCCAGATAGGTATGGATAAAATTAAAATTTATATAGGTCGAGAAATCATGTTACTAGTTAGAAAACATGATTTTATTTTGTTTTCTTTATATTTCATATGTTACCTAATAAAAAAATTTGAAAATAATTTAAATTTGAAAAACAAATAAGTACTAGCCTTTACAGTTTTAATTTTCAAAACTAACAAATAACCCTCTATTTGAGTGTGTAAATAAAAATGAATTCACTTAATTATTAATTCAATACAATTTCATTAACAGAATTTTACTCTCCTAAATAAATATAAAGCGTATACACATATATCTAAATATTATGAATTATAGCCTATAGAACAACTTTATTGTAATACAAATGAATTAGGTATACATTGCTTGTACGATATACAACTTTACTATCTATGATATAATAATTTAAAACAAACGATTTTATCGTATTGATATCCTGTAAATTGATAACACAACGAAAATCTTCATTGATACGATTTCAATATAGCATACGTACTAAAAGTATACGTATTTGCTTATTAATTTAGTGGGTTTTTACGTATTATCAAATTAATAATATAATATAAAAATAAAAATTAATTTTTAAAATTTTAATTGGTATACATAATATTGTTATTCGTCCCGGACGAGACAATATCATACATGGTTCGTACATCCACGAACGATCTCTCCACCAAAATAAAATCATTATTCATTTAAAATGTATATACCTATTTCAATTTTTTTTTCGATGGTTGGTTTAAAATGAACCGTACCTATATAATAGAACTACTCGTGAGTCCAACGAAACCCAATACCGTAACGCCGTTGGGACATTATATTCATACAAATTTCAAGCGATAGGTGTCACAGCGGATATAATATAACCGACAAACAATAGTGAGTGTGGCGACGGTTTAGTATAATTCATCATCTCGTATCAATATGCAAACACCCTGTAAAGTCGGACAATTACGATATGTTTTCCACTTTACGCGATACATTATTTTTTCACGCAACCGTCTGATATTGTGTACACACTCGATTACTACACCTTATTATAACGATAATAATATTATTATGTGCATTAGATTATAATATTGTCGTAATATAATATTATCATGGCCCACGGCGGTACCGACGACGAACAATCAACACACATACACATAGACACACACACACACACACACACAGCTAGATATACATACAAACAAATTTATAATATGTATATTGTATATAAACATCGATCGTCGCAGTTTTTACACAACTCAGGTCGCAGACGACCATATATGCTTTAAATCGGAATATTATGTGAATTCATTACAACATACTTATGTATAATATATGCATTCAAATCGAGAAGACTTTCTGAAGACTGAAGGGTCAATTGTCGGTGACAGGATCCCCTAAAAAAATAAAAAATTTGGAGCGGCTGCAAATGGGTACTGGGTAGCAATTTCTTTTTTTGGTTGTTATAAAAATTGTTACGCAACAACCACCATAATATTAAACTATAAAATAATTAAAAAATTAAAATTTTTATAAAGCGGTGCCAAAGCCACTGACATTATCACTTATGCGCTGGACGCAGAACAAAAAACAAAAAAAAAAAAAAAAAACGATTTCTGTATAATATAAGTTGAGTTTCTAAGGATGCAAATATTACGTATTTATTGCGACCTATCCATCAAAAATGATTTCTTTATTATTATTTTCAAGACTCTTATTACGGTCTTATACCGTCTGTACACTGCTTCAGCTGCTATAGAATATCAATGGTAAAACTTTATTATTATTAGTGAAAATATATATATTTTATACTTATTTTACGAAACCGCTGAAGTTTATTGAAACCCAGCACCGTCGAGTTTTTGGAAACTTAACGAAACCTCTCAAGAATGAAAGTTATTCAGAGAAATGACAATAACAATTATACATACAATTGACGCGCGAAAAGTTTTCACGTCAATGTATTAAAATGTAATACACTCGCACACTCGCACACACACACACACACACACAGACACACACACACACACACAGACACACATACACACAGACAGACACACACACACACACACACAAACACACACACACAACGATAATAAATTGAAACACAAGTACACCGCAACTACTTCTGTCTGATAGTGGTACACAGTGTAAATACGTTAATATTTTTTAGGTATACGTAATATGCATGAAAATAATCGACTAGGCTGTTATAATTCAATTATATTTCGAGCGCGGTACATGATTTTCTTCGGAAAGTGTCATTGTCGGTGTGCGATATGAGTACCTTACAACTGCGACACCTGTCGTTCGGGTAAGCATTATCGAGGCGCCAATAACAACAATAATACTAAATAACAATAATAATTATTATATACAATTCGGGCGTGATAATAATAAAAAAAATTCCATAAACGTAAAACCGTTTTCACCGGACACGTACGCGCCGTGACCTAGATTAATTCTGTATGACATATATAGTATTTTTTGTATTTTTGAAAACATACAATCTGTAAATATAATATTTACAATAAGCATTTTTGATAACACTATTATATTTAAGATAGTTAAAAATCCACTCGAGGATTCTCCTTCCCTTGGAGGAACTCCTACGACATTTAGTTTTTTATCGATATATATTGGGTTTTTTTTTTTTTGTTTTGACATTGGTATTAAATTAAGTCCATATACTATGCCGTTTTTAGGTGGAGGGAGGATTTCCCTGAAATATGAGGGATGGATATAATTATATTATGAACAGTATTGTTCGATCAAAAGGCCACGACGAATAACTCGATTCACAAAAATTAATTTTTAACTGTGCCGCAGTAACGTCCAAAATGTTATCCTCTACAAACGGGCACGATTTTGGAAGGAAACAAAACTGAAAAAAAGTTGTAATCGAAAAAGCAATGTAAAAGATACGTGAATAAGAAAAAAACAAAAAAAAAGGTTAAATTAAATTTGGGAAAAGTGCCTTGATGTCGTTTTAATGGAATCTATTTAGGTTTACAGCCGTTACGAAATGAATACACTTGACCGGACGAAAGGGCACGTACAGAAAACTATGCGTGGTAAGGAATTAGACCAAACAACAAATTCCGTAGGTACCTAGTTATTACACCGCATTAATGTGATAGATAAACATTACAACGAAAAAATATTCACAAAAACAATTTATCCACGACCTATGGTATGAACTCGAAAAATCCTTATTTTTATAAAACAAATAATAAGATTATGTGAAGTATAACGTGATGCACATTTCTGCGTAAAAGGATATTTTAGACACAAATTTGCATTACTATTAACTGCGAAACATAGTAACATTACCATAAAAACTAATAACGTTTTTTTAAATAATATAACCCAATAGCTTTGTAGGATAGTAGGAATTTTTATTTCATTAATATAACGTTTTTAAAATTGAATTCTAATTGGATTCGATCTATAAATATATAATAAAATGATAAAGGACATTATAACATAAAGGATTGTAAACACAATTAGTAGCAATTTACTTTTTGAAGTATGAAGATAATCTAATATAATCAACAATCAAAATGACCTTCCGATCTTTGCTTATAAATTAAAAAGTTCGAATGTGGGCAGTTAATTAATTAAAAGTAATAACTGATAATTATATTATATTTACATGGATTCAATTATAATCTATAAAATTATAAAAAGTATATAACAAAGACCAAAATCGGTCTAAAACCGTAAAGTATTTTTCTAATAACAAAGTGAAGGACGATATTGTGTTGGATAACAATTTAGTGGGGGCCATGCGGAAAGCAAAATACATTACTGTTTAACGACAAGAGGATTAAAATATTGCACTACAATCTGTATCAACATTAAACACGACGTGTAGACTTTATAATTATTATAAAATCGTTTACTACATTGAAATATAAGCACTAAAACGCGATCGGAATAAACGATAACAAAAACGCTAACAGGAATAAACTAATAAATATAAAACTGACCAAATCGCCTCGTGATGAACCACACATTATGTGATGGGACTCAAAAATAAGATAGGATAAGATATTTAGCAATATATTTAGGGCATACGAAATTCTAAGACTATAATGGAATAAATGGTATTTTCTCTAATAATTGTCAACCTAATTAAAGTTCTTTTTCGTTTCATCATCCATAAAATATAAGATTATGAGTTTTACAATCATTCTTTTTTTTCATTATGGTGGAGATACAATAATTGTTGTTAATATTATATATCTCTATTAAACTCGTGCATAAAAAAAAGTTTTGAGCATTTTATTTTCTACGTAATATAACTGCCATGGTAACCCAAAAGTATAGAACAAATAATTTTTATTAATTAAACACTTAAAAGTCTCTACTATCTAAAAAAAAGTTTTGTACATTTTATCTTTATACATCTTAAATTACAGATTTTTTCAAGATACAGAGGGAAGCCGATCCTCGGGTAATGGGGGCGAAGCCCATCGGGTGGTAGGCATAGTTCGACGGCAATGTTGAACCAATGGGTAAACGAAGTGATCAGTGGATAGACCCAATAGACTTAAATAAAAAACAACACTTTTTATAACCATATTTAATTTGAGTTTATCAGAATAGCTTATATACATCAATAATTCTCAATCTTCTATTGCTCGAGTTGAAAATATGTTCATTACGTTTCTTGTTTATAACATATGTTTAAGAAGACGGCAGGGCACTAGCAGGAAGTGCATTTTGATATTATATCCATTAAAAAGTCCTGTAAGTATAAAATATACCGAATGACGATAACCGTGTTTTAATTGTATAAAAAACATTATAGAAAATCACGTCATCAAATACGGAAATGGACAAAAACTTATAAACTTAAACCATTCTGAATGTATACAATTTTAAAATGCCACACAATCAACTTATTTTATTCAAACACTAAGGCCGTTATCCTGGTACTGCGTGGGGGAACGGTTGGTTGAAACACGTTTTGTGTGTGTGGCAATAGGATTTGTTGCTAAAAATACGGGTGGTCACCCATCCGAGTGCTAACGACGACGGCCGGTACCTACGCTCGGAGCGTTGACGCAGATTGAGCGTACCACCGAGCCACACCAAGCCGAAGATAAACTTATTATACTAGTAATTTACATCTCTGTAGGAATACCTCTCGGGAGACCCACAAAGTTATTATATTATAGGAGTTGTCGTAGCGGTGAACGTAACAATGATGACCCAATTATGTAATGTCGAACTTCTGTGTAAACGTATACTGTTATTATGTAGATGTATAAAATATGTGTTCGCAATTCACTCGTTTTTAAATTGAGCGGACAAATTCATTGTGCAAATAACATATAATTATACGTAACGACAGAAAGAAAGACTAAAAACGAAGTTTTATTTTCGAGTAACCTGATAGAAAGTTAACCGTACCTTCGGCACGACAAAGCAAAATTTTCGACAAAACATCATGTTTTTTAATTAAAATTTGATTTTCATTATAAACTGAAACCAGATGACACGTCACTTCGCGTCGCAATAAAAAGAGCCGTGCAAAGCCATTCGCACCCCCCCCCCTCTCCCCCTGCACACATCGCCGAAGATAATAACAATATTTTTAACTCGTATAAAGTCGAAGTTAGCAGCCTGAGCACGGACGAACAGTCCGCTTTCAGTTTGGAAATTTTGGGGCTCGTCGTAGCAGCCGCGGGGACTCCAAATGGGACTTTCGTTTGCCATGCTAACAAAACAAGAATAATAATTGTCGAGCGACCATATTGACACACACTAGCTACCTATAATTTGTCATTACTCATTAGTAATGGCATCTCTTAACTTTCTAAGTATACAACATTATATGATTGTACTTATGGAGTATTTTTTTAATCGATGGTAATAGTAATTTTTATTGCACCACACTATACTATACAATAAAACCGCGATGTAGATGAGCTGAACACGTAAAGCTTGAGTCCATTTTGATATTATACCAATGACCATGTATGCAGTTATTAACAGTGGTTATGATACGTAATACAATGTCGACAATGTATTCCGCCGCGGATTTCGGGCGTTCTCCGAATTTGTAACTGTCTGGCGTGAACAATAGCCACCATAATACGTATATTGTTACGAGCTAGCATCAGTCGCGGGTGGATAATGTTTTAAAATAATATATCAGTCCTGCAGTGGAGGGCGTTACTGTATAGCTGGGGTCTAGGCCAAAATAGCGAAAATCATCGTTTCGAGAATATAAAAATAGAGAACAGTATCGAATGTGACGCGATGGCACACACGACAAAAAAACCTAACGAAGATTAATGAACACTATGAAACATAATATTGTAATTTCGTTTTCTATGCGCGCACTGTAAAACAACAACAAAAAAAGGAAGAAATAAACACATTTTAAATACCTATGTAAGTAATAATAAAGCACATTACACCGTATAATACCTATATTATAACTACCACTGCAGTTATTGTTTTATAATTTATACCGTTAACTTTAATCGTTGCGATTTTTCATTACCCTGTGCGACCGTGTTGGTGTAATGTATAATCAAAACAACGGCCTATTGTTAATTTTATACGATTGCTAAACGTTTGTCGTGAAAATAGTTAAGACTGTACAGGCGATAGTTATGGCCTGTCGAATATAAAATATTATACTACCAAATAAAACTCAATATACATAGTGACTATATTCAAGCGTTTCAATTCGTTTTTTGCTAAAAATCAAAAAATATACCAACGGCTACGGTATAACAGATTTCGAGTATGAATAAGGTGCAGTCGAATTTCCACAACATCTATTTTTAATAGACATAAATAATATTTCGTGGTGATGATGGAAACACGACTACACGAGCTGTGTATAATAATTAAAAAACATATTATAGTCAGCACCGAAAGGATTACCGAAACATTTATTGTATTACAGAGATATCTCAATAAATGTTGTTCAGTCGGCCAAAGCGTAATACGTTTTAAAGACAAACCTAATTGCTCTCAAATTTTTTTTTTTTTAGTGTACATTTCGTAGGGTTTTATGCGTTTATTAGATTTCAGATTCTTATAACGGAACGTGATTATTGGCTTCACAGTGGCAGATGCTCAATTTTCTATTTTGACGAAAACACTTTTTCTGCAGTAAAAACAGCAGGAAAACTTTCACGTAGCCACACCTCTGAGAGTTGAAAATTGAACGCATTCTTTTCGTAGATGTTTTGTTTTTTTTTGAGAAAATCGAAAGTGAAAAACCAAAAACTTATGCCGGAAAACGAACGTGATGTAAGACTGAAACCTTGGCCGATTTCGGGGGAGCCAAACGTTTAGAATCATTCAAAGTTCCTCATTTTTCAAATTCAGCATACGATTGACCATCAGTTTTAACTTTAAACACAAACGAGTCACTGTTATTTAATACATTGTGTAGTTTCAGAACACCACGACAATGTACCTACTTCAAAGTTTAATCGAAACCACAGTGTCCTATATAGGTGAATCTGGACACTGTATAAAATGACTATTTAATGCGTCCAAATCACCCTCGAAGAACCCGTGCGATCCTCTTTACTGCTCCCTCAAACCACCACAATAGTTACCTTATGTATAGAAATATTAGCGGCGCTGCTGCAGAAATCGTGTAATCTGAATCTCTCTATGGACATGATTAGGCTATGTTATTTTTAAAAATCGACTACATTCCGTCACAAGCCGGACGAATTTCTAACGATATTGTACGGAAAATATTTTTTTTTAAAAACCGACACAAATTTTGGGATTGTATTTAAAAAGAATGTTACTTTTACCCTCCGACCGATCGACAATAATAAAATTAATTATCCCGGACTTTAGGACAAAATGAACAAAACTTATTTTTCATAATTATTGCAAAATATATTTTATCTAGTCACTGTGAAAATATTTTTAAAATTAAATACTGATAAACTTTATAATTGTATTTTAATTTTACGCATGGGCGTTGTGAAATGGAAATACTAGATGATTACCACCCGCACCGTTCCTTGTTTCCGGATGTATAACCACGACAATGGTCTTATCGAGTCAACAAAGTTTAAGAAAAATAAAAGTATGAATTATCTTAAAAAATAAATATACCAACATTAATGATCAGGTCTTTAAAAAATGTGTAATTAATAATTAATTAGAATAATTCAAGTGAATATAAAATCTGCAATTAACGATGTAGGAAACAATAAAAAATATTTCAGCTATTATAATTTTTCTTTTTTTTTTAAATTGTTGAGATGGTTGAAAATATTTATTGAAGATGTCACCTATTATAATATCATTTTTCATAATTATTATTCGTGTAACTTCGACAACTATTCAATAAACTTTCTGCAATACAGGGTTCAAACTCTAATATTTTACTAAAATTCTAATGCGATTCGTTACAACATGGAATGGGAATTTTAAATTTCACGACGATTGCTGTAATAACATAGTTTAAATCTATTATACCTACACAGTATTTCCAAAAATAATTGTTACATTTTAAGCACGATTTACTATATAAATTAAAATATAATCCAACGTAAATCATTATTAGGTATTGCTTATTATATTATATTTGATTTTAGATTATAGTCAACAAAAATGAGAGCAAGACCTGAGTAAGCTACCCACACACAATATTAATAACAATGTGTTTGATTTTTTTTGCAGAGAAAAAATGTTAACATTATAATAAGGAGGAGGAAGCGGACGAGAGAATAAATGGTTAAAATCTACCCAACACGTGCTTGAACGGAAAATCAAAAACATCGTTGTTACGACGTTATATTTTGCAGCAGAATATAGTGTACAGAGCAGAACACTGAATTACGGTAAATATTATAATAATGTATAATTCTTAAGTCGTATGGAATAATAACAACTACGGGTTGTCGCCACGGCGATGATAGTAGATTAATATAACTTTTAATTAATTTACGCCCTCGCGGTTGTCACCAACACGATGATGTAATTTGATGCGAATAATTAATCACATTAAACGGGGTAGAGTCGGTGGAGGGAGTGGAGTCCCGGGGACATTGTGCAGGTGCAGCCCCACGTGCACACTGCATCGGGTATACACGAGTTTACCGATTTGATGTGTATAATAATATTAATAAACGTCTAATTGCATTTGTCATGATATTGTTTAATAAACAATACATCATAAACATTATACGCCTCGACACACACGGCCGTCGAGCTCGTCGTCAACATTTTGGCGGCAAAACAAGCGAAAGCTGCACGAGACAGCACTACGAACAACAATTTCTGCGAAAATTCGGAAATTCCGTGGGCACATACGTTGCTCGGCATTTTCGAGCTTCTGCTGACCAGATACATCGATAAAATTCTCGATTAAAATATAATTCACTGCGACAACGATTGTGTACTTTTTTGTAATAAAACAAATTAATCGTAAATTCGGACAGTAATTGTTAACGTCATTTAATAACGTCGTGGACAGCTAAAACCGATTCATAAACACCATTTCGAATCGCCATTCGTCAAAAATGTGTGACATAAATCACAAACCGTGTTCAAGTAATCCCGATTGAGCTTTTACCTATATATATATTACAACAGTGTATCGGCGATACCGTCATTATTTTATTCCTCGCTGCGATAACCGCTCGCTGGGCAATCGTCTGACGACGAGGCGCATAAACCCTGCACAGCAGTATACTTCGGAAATGCACCCAGTGATAAAAATCACATATTGTTAATATGTGTGTAACCCTATACCGTCCCGGAAGTCTGTAAATAGTTGTGCGAGTGAAGTGCGAAAGAGGAAACCAACTCACACCACTTGGTGACTTGCAGTGAGTGGAGCTCATCGGGAGGATTACTCTTATACCACACTGTACTGAAGATAACTATACTAGGGTATTCCACTGTAACCACGGTGTTCAGAATGTATTGTCTACTGTTATTCACCAAATTATATAATATTGTTGAGGTAAAACGATTTCGCTAGTACACGTAGTCATTATATGATATTTAAATTGCGCACGACGCGTATATTTTATATACTTACGGAAAAAACGTGTGCGATTTGAATTTCGATTCCGTATATATTGTACATTATACGGCGGTCGGTTTTCCGCGCCCGCCAAGCACTCGATGACCTTTGTGCAAAGATATACAAAGAAATAAAGAAGATTTCGATGTGAAAACAACCGAATATGTATATACCTAAGACCTAAGTAGTAAATACTCGTACCTTCGCTGATCGTAACGCGGTATTTGCGAAACGTCGTTTCCATAATAATGCCTTATCGCTGGTTTATGTTTTGGCTCGATGCAGTAAAATGTTTTCGAACGATCCAAAACGAACCGAGAGATTATATACGATTGCTCGCCATATTATATCAAAACAATAACAACATAAAATACATTCTCCAATATCACAGGTATATAATGGCGGTCGTTAGACACGTTCATTTCATTGATAACACGACCGACCTACGACGATTCGACAAAACCATGATCACTCATTTACCCCGGTCTAACGTTTAACTCTCTCTCTCTCTCTCTCTCTTTCTCTTACATAAATAGGTATATATACCATAGTAATCCGTTACCACAGTTCGTTTATTAAATAGCTAATTCTAATGATTTTTCATTAGTCACTGAGTTTATTCACAGTGTGCAATTCCATAATTGTATTCAATCGTTTAAGAGACTTTTCTTTGATTCAATTAGTTATAAATAATTTATGATAATCCGATTTTTCATTTACTATTATAGTAGGTATTGTTAGTTATTATCACAAGATTTACAGGAAAAACATTATAAAATTATAATAATTTTACAAATTTTTACAATGTTTTAATTTTTGTATCATTTTTGTTTTTGGCAATGATATCAAAAAACAAAGTCTAATGCGCCCCGTAGGAAAATATTCTTCTTTCTAATAAAAAAAACAATTATCAAAATCTGACAATTCTACAAGGCCTGAGAATTATTCCAGTGAAGTTATTTTTTCAATATAATACACCGTAATATACCCTCTCCCCTCCCCCAAATAGATTTTGGGCAGTAAATTAGTGGACAAGTATTATAACTAGGGTGGCAAAAATATAATTATTTGGAATTGCGGAAAATGTTAAAAACCGATACCTGCGGTCCCCTTAAATAAAATAAGTGAAAAATATAACTACTGCCTGCCTATTGACACGCGATTGATATATGTTTGCAAAATATATAATTATGATGTTCTGAAAGTTATACATATGCAATATGCATTTCAAAAAGATATTAATATAGGTGGATACTCATAAATAAAATAGGTATAGTTCAAAATGAACAGGGCAAGAGAAACACAATAGGGTATTGAAAAATATTTGACTCGACTCACGAGAATAATTCGAATCCTACCTCGTAAAATACTTGAATTACAAAAATAAATAAATACAAAATATAAGTATACATTTTACTTTATAGGAACACAATGATTTAAAAAGGTTTGAATCAATTGATTTTAAACAGAATGGCTATGGAATATAAAAAACATAAATTTATTAATATTAACTTCTTTTTTCTGTATTGACATTTCAGTAGAACTTTTAAATGTCATAATATACACTTTTATGTATTAGATACTAATATTATTTAATATCTAATTTTAAAATCATCAAATTTATATTAAATATACAGCGAAAATTGTATATATGAATATACTTAAAGGTAATAAAGCTTGCTTTGAAGTCAGTTATATGGATATAAAAAGTAAACGAAATATATACCGTAAAATTAATAAGATAATTATCCTTCGAATTGTTTAATGAAATATTATTTACTAAAAAATAAGCATGGAATTTAATTTCTTCAAGTTTATATTAACTCTAATAATATTAATAAAAAGTCAAAAGTTAAATGCAATATCAAAACGACGTTCTGAAGTGTATGGTTCAATAACAAAAAAAAATATTCTTACTTATATCTTGGGTTATATAATTTTTTAAACAAATATTGGTTATGTCAATAAACTTATTTGATTTAAGATACCTATAGGTAGAGACTACAAAAAAAATAAATACAGTGAAAAAGAGCAGTGCAGTATTTTAAAAATCACTCGCATACGGTTAAGTACCTACATATATGTCAGAATAAACAAACGACTTTACTCTAGGGAAACATATATTTTAATATAAACACGAATAATAATTTATATCAATCACAATGGATGGAAAACTCTGGTTGTTTTCAAATCGGAGATAACACCCGAAGTAGCAACAGAAATCGTGAATAATATGGGATTTAATATAATATAATAATTGTACTCATAATGTTGGATTTGATTTTGTGTGTATCTATGTACATTATCATAAGTGCAAGCAAATCTTAGCACAATGTAATATGTTCTGGTTCGCGAATAAAAGCGTCAAGAACTGAAATAAAAAATATAATCGACCAGAACGTGCTACGGAAACGGTTTGAAGAAACTAAAACTATATATAGATGAGAATCAAACCCACGCAGTATTTGAATCAAATTGTCTCGTCCGACAAAATATAATTCGTGTTTAATAATGAGTAAGGAGAGTAAGGTAAGATTAAGGTTCTGGATAGTGGCGGGTTAATGTGTTTTTCGTGTACCTACTGCAGAAACTTAGTGATATAATGTTATCAAACGTGTCAATTTAAGTGATTTTAATGATATTTTATCACAACAGTTTACAAAGATAGGGTCTAATAAAATATTAACAGTACAATAAATATTTGTATAATATTATGTTGTTGTAAGTCTGATAGCAAATAAACTTGAGCCTCTGATACGACACAGAAAAAATAGGCATTATACATAAACAACGCTCGAGTAATATATAAAATAGGTAGGTAGGTACCTGGACATAATTTTAGAAAAATGATATTATCGATTTCGTTAAAGATTACAAGAGCATTAGTCGACAAGAAATGTATCACGAGAACGCGAGCAAAACCAAAAATAAAAAGCTGTCTGACAAAGTACATTTTAAGAATATCAATTTTAAAATATAATAAAAACAATTTTAATATTCTTACTCTCTGTTGCTTTTTATATTTGTTTTTTCTATTATTATTATTATTAACGGACGAACAATTATATAAGTCAGATAGACGGTGCACGCCTGTGCGATTGTCACTTGGATGATTCGGCATGATAGATTATTTTCAGCTTTTAAGACGAAATAGTTCCAGTGAAATTGGTTTTCATGCTGTTATTATTATACAGTGGGAAATATTTTTCTTTGGAAAAATGCATTTAAAAAAAATCAGAGATCAACAATGGTGGTTACAAATTGGAAATGAAAGCGATGACACAATTTTAAGTTCTGTTTAGTGGAAGCAAATAATATCAGAAATGTAAAATTAAAACTTTTATTATATTATTTTCACAGATTACAATATAATTAAATCAGTGGATGAGAGCCAAGTGAAAAAAGTCAACATTTCAGGAGAGCAATTTAAAAATTTTATAAAACCTTAAAATACTTAATTTTAAACTTATTAATCGCTATTTCGCGCTATAAATTATATTTTTATACATTTATTTATTTATTTATTTATTTTTAAATATGATAAGTAACATACCATAGATAGACACAAACTATTTTTTCTTCCAAGAAACATATCATTTTAATTATACTTGTTGAATATCTCATTTGATAATAGACCTACAGATATCATACTTGAACACAAAAAAATATTCATCTGTTATACTACCTATACATAACATGTAAGACCTGAAAGTTTAAATTTTTTCACATAATATCATTTTAAATAATTATGCGAAAAAACAAATAAATAAGGAATACACACTTGTTACTCGTGTGCAAGTGTCTTTATAAAGTTAGTAGCTAAAATGAATTGTACCTGTACAGAAAAATGTAGGAATTGAACACCCAATTAAGTACAATAGTAGAATTGGAAACATAAACAACAATAATGAAACTTAATCGCACAGCGCATTATCGACAACGGTCGATGGGATAATATCACATCATTAGCATTTTTTTTTTTAATCAAGACCACAAAGAAAAAGTTTAAAGTCTTAAAATTGTCAATAAATTGTATTTATAATTAGGTGAAGTAATCAACTGATTCAAAACATTCGCAGAAATGCCAAATCATCAATACGGCCGTAAACGATTACTCACCATATAAAATAGAAAATGGTAAAACATATTCGATTAAATTAACGAAATTGATTTCCAATAACTTAATACTATTTATCCACTAAATGATTATAATATTATACTATTGTTGTTCGTATTTTATTAAATATCACACAATGTATTTACCAAACATAGTTCTTGTTTTATTTACTTTTTATGATACACTTTACAGATACAATGAAAGAACTATAAAACTATGGTAGTATATCAAAGAGTCTGAATTTAGAATTGCTTAATTTTATTGATTCTGTACCAATAGTACAGTAATGGTTTTTAGTGAATTGTTTAATTATATATTTTAACATAAACTACTAAACATTTTATGGAAGTTATTTACATACGGTGCCACAACTTCAAATGTCTCAACATTTATAAATAGTTTGAATAACTTCTATTTGATACCTAACAAATAGTATTTATGAAAATAAAAATAAATCTGCAAGTTACACTCAGAACATATATATAATATATATATATATATACAATGCATAGAAAATTAATCTGTTCAAATAAAAACATTTTTTTTTTATTCAAATACGTAAAAACCCGTAATCACATGTTCCACATTTTTGATTTTCGAGGAAGTAAGAAAATAGTATTTCCGTTAAGCTATAAAAAAACACGACCAGAATTGCAATTGAATCGAAAATTGGCTATTAAAGATACATTTGGTCATCCTATTACCTACCAGTGAATTTTAACAATAGAAAATGACATTTTTATTATTATATTACAAACTACTGCACGTTCGTTTCAAGAAACTTTATTCCGCATATGCTTCTAATCTTGTACAAAGTGACATAGGAAAACTTCTAAAATAAAAAGCGTATTCAGAGCGAAATAAAATAAAATAGTCACATTTTCTCTAGGAAAAAAAATATCATGTTAACGATCAACTTTAGTATCACTGTTAGATCTCTATCTCTATCAGCACACGACACACACACACAATATATACATTCAAACGTCTCTTTTTAGCTGAGAACGAAGGATTGGCCGTCGTTGATTGTGCGTAAGAAGAATAGCTATAATGACACGTCATTGTGCGTAGCAGCGAATAAGTAGCGTTAGGACACTTGATAAACCTTATAGTGTCTGATTATAATTTGAAAAATGAAACGCACCGTGTGAAACTAGGTATCTAGGGGGTGTGATGGCAAAAACTTTTCATGCAGTGTGCCTAACAGTAGTTTATTAAAACGAATTGATATATGAAATACATAATTCAGAAATTGAGAATTAATTGGTTTTCGAATTGGACTTGAATTTCGACTATTCTGTAAGTAGAGGCTAAATTAAGAAAGTCGTAGTACATTTTAGAAACGATATTGTACATGTTATATAAACAAAAAAAACATTTAATACATTATCAAAACAAAACAAGTCAAATAAAGCTATTATTGGAGCTGATACGTCCAAAGAAACTACGTAGTTGTTGAATTTGAGTCTGATCATCATAGTGCTTTTGCATGTCACTCGCGTGACTACGATTGAGTGGAAATATGCAAAGCAAGACACACACACACACACTTACACACACACACACATAGCATGTCACTGTGCCAAGATGTTCACATCGTAATTAATACTATTCCGTTTATTAGACTTGTAATATAAAACAAACGCAGAGCTTAGCTATATAGTGTATTCTGATTTTTTTAAATAAACACGAAGATCGGATTAGTCAGTTTTCGGTTTTTTTGGCGTTCATCAACAAATCAATAACGAATGATGTATATCTTAAATTGTTATAATACGACTTCGAAAAAAATTATAAAACCATCCACCATCATTTGTATATTGTGATTTGTGATACATTTATCAAGCGAATAGGAATCACATAAAAAATACACTTAATGAACATTAAAAACAATATATTTACAATAATATACGAAACACACACCAGGTTTATTATTATCCTCGAATCCAAAAAGCAAAATCTCGAGTGCTAACATACCAAAATATATAATATATCTTTATACTTCAAATAAATTATATATATATATGTATAATGTTGTCGTAAAAAAACTAACGATAATATAATAATATAGGTATGGATCACAATTTACTGTAAATGTAGATTGCAACTAGTAAGGAAATCAAATTAATTTTTTAATTTTGTCGTTCAAAAACATTTCTTTGTTTGATATAAATATTAAAAGGTCGATGAAATATAATTACTCATTTACTTCCAGAAACTATAGACTTACATGGATACTTATATAAATACCTGTCTATACCTACATTATATGTTATAATATAAAAGTGTAATTTTTAGAATAAATAAAATAAATTGATAATAATATAACTATGGCACCACCCGTGGTAAATTCAAGTATTTATTTACATTAGTAATTGTGTAGATTAAACAAGATGACCTGTTTCTATGGTTTTATAACGATAAAACCCTAAATGTACAATGCAATGTTAATATTTACTGAAAAAAAAAACCATTACGGTGAACAAATATACTCCATACTCTTACTTTTATTTTTACAAGTAAAGCATTCAAATGTTCATAAAAAAGTAAATACCGAGGTATATGTATTAAGACATAAATATAATGGCATACACAAGTGTTCCAAACCTAACCGTTTGTTTGTTAATTTTACAGTTTTGTGAATACGTTTGACTTAATGAATGTCGAACAGTAATTCGTTATTATTGATGTATAGGAAATTCATAAAATATATGTATAAAACGTGTAAGTGTGAATATAAATTATTTAATGACATCGTAGTTTTTTATGTGTGATCATAATGATGTAAAATCTGACGACTATGTAATATACTATACCTACTATTCAATTCCACTTATATATTTTATAATATACTACTATATGTCATCGTCACTCGTCATTCATTTCACGACTGTAAACATTGCATATGTTAATCGTTCGTGTTAAAATTTTATAAACGTAAAAAAAATGTGATGCTAATTGTTGTCCGAGTTAGATCGGTAATACCTACTAATCGTCGTGTTAGACACGTCTTAATATAATTTACGGTTTGTGAGAACAAATGTGAGAATGAATTAAAAAATATTCCCTGTTTTTGATGTTCGTGTTGTGTGATCAAAAGTTTTATACAAGGTGAGTATTTTTGTGTGAGAGGCGAACGGTTAAACCGTAATTTTCACGGAATGTGTAATGGGTAATTTTTTTAATTTTTGATCAAAGTATCAAGGATATCAAACATAATGAGATGACTGTGGTAAAAAATGAAAATGATGTGCAACTGCGTAAGAACAAATATATAAACAAATATACTTAATACTATCATACACTTTTCGTTCTTATTCAGTAATATCATTTCTAACAACAAATATATATATTTTTTTATATCCATCGCAAATATCTTTAATGTGTATAAGGACATACCTTATACAAAAATTATTACATTTTAAATACACAATAAACACATTTAAAAAACTACACATTTTAAAACTAAATGAAAAATTGGTTATTATATATTAGTATTCCATAAGCTAAATACCAACGTGGAGTGGGATTATCTTTAACATTTGTACATTTGTATCCGGTATTATATATTTTAATCACAGTACCTACTATAGTATTTATTTAAAATAATATTTACGAAGATAATATAAACAAATACCTACAGATGTAAATAAAACAAAATATATTCAGTTTGTATAATTTTAAAAGAAAATTATTTTACAACATTATATAATGGAATTCTATAATTAAATTATACCAATGGCTAAGAGCCAAAATGCCAAAATGCCATAGTACAATAATATGGTTCCGGGTCATGGACGTTCGGTAACAAAAAAAAAAAAAACAATAATAACAACACAAAATATTAGTGGAATAAATTATTTTGAAAAGAACACTAAAAACATTATAGTATCTATTCATACTTGGTCTAGTTTTTTTTTTATTTTAAGAAATAAAAAGGTATAGACACTAATTAATGAGTGACTATTAATAAATATAAGTCCAAAAAAACCATAAAGTAATAATACTATTACTATAATTATAATAATTATGGTGTTGGTCAACAGACAACGATAAAATAGCATCAGCAGAGAATATAAGAATGGATGAAATACAATTTAAATAAAAACCGTCAAGCTAGGTCCCCTCTCTCCTCAACAGTTAGTATCCAGTGTCATCGTGATGGAATAGGTACGATACTAAATGTTTTCAATTGCAATAATTCAATAATAAACCCATTATATATGATGAAAAACGATTCTGAGCTATAGGTTATCAAAAAATTATTTTAATAATAATACGAAATAATATATGATAATAATATTAAAATTTCTGGGAAATGTGATACTTTTGACCCCTTAATGTACTAACTAGATCCGATTCGCTACCTGAAAGTTGATAATCGGAAAATTTTTTTTATTAGTTATAGGATCTTTAAGGCATAGAAAACACACACAAACATATCATTCTAAAACCAATACAGTTATTGTTTCGCACAAAAACGAATAAAAGTATAATAATAATAAGACTAAAATTACTTAATTATATTTGAATTCTATTATTTACCTAACTTATTATATCTATTTTAATCATTTTTAATAAACTATTACATGACTACTTCAAAAAACTTCAAATATTCTTTGTATTAGTTGTTCAACTTTTCTTTTAGACAAAGAATTTTAATATATGTTTACAAGAGTAACTGAAGTGACTCATAATATTAAAAATGTTTATTTTAAACCAAATTTTACTTAAAATATATTTTATTTTATTTTATTTATAATTGTGAAAATTATTTTGATAAGAAAACTCTAATTTAAATACGTAATCAGTTCAGTTAACTATCCAAATTATATCTTTTTATTTTGTTTGAGAAAAAAAATTTGATATTTTTTGAAAATTACAAAACAACCTAGTGGACAGTATACACTACCTATACTCAAACATTATTCGAGTTTAACACTACAAACACAAGTTTAATACATTGGCTCTCTATGTTATTGACTTTATTACCAAGTGTAGGAACTACACAATTTGCGAATTTCAACTTTCAAGGGATGAATGAGATTTAGTCACTTCCTATAAATATACACTGTCCAAAAGTGCTGTCCGTAAACGAAGAGTTATGTCGGTCGTTATTTCTTACTGACTCAGTAAAACGTGTACCCCAAATAGACTAATATAGATAGTCCTACTATTTGGCACATATTATGAATAAAATATAAAATGTTTTTTTTTTCATTTGAACTCAAAAAAAAAAACTTTATTAATAATTTAGGCTTGTATTACCAAGATAATTATTGGAAAAATATTTAATATTAATTGAAAACAATACGAACAGTAAACGTGAATAAAACGATCTGTGAATTAGTCTCAATATTCTATCAATTTTTTACTTGTTAAACACTTAAATATAATACATTTAAAGATTGGTATTTTATCGAAAGTTTTGTTTATGAAACGTATCAATTTCTCCCCACAAGTCGTACACAACCCTCATTGATTTCCGGGGCAGAAGTTCAGAGATCACACGTAGTACCCATACTCGGATAACATATTTATTTTGGTCAATATACAGTATATAGTCCAGTAAAAACCAATATGTTTCGAACGAACCGTAATATTTCTACATTTTACTGAAAAATAACGGGTTTAACTTCCACCGAATGGATTATTCTCAAACAATCTAAGTATCGTAACTTATACAGACAAATATATACACATATGTATCACTGCGTGGTAAACTCATTCTTTTTACCGTGGTATGTACAAAATATTTTCGATAGTCCTACAGATTGAAAAAGTCTAATGATAACGGGGAGTATTATGTCTTTCATCTCGAAGAACAACAAAGTGTTTTTTGAAAGAGTTTTTCTGTCATAAAATAATAATGACGTACTATTGTAACGAGAGATGAGTTTAAGACAAAGCATAAAAAAATAAAATTACGTTAGTAGGTACTAACCTAATCCAACCCACCTATCAATTTCAAAATGTTTGAAAACCAATAATTTTATTTCATCATGATGTGATATGCGAATTTAATTAGTTATCTGCAACGTCAATGCACTATAATATTATAATATAATGATGATGATGTCCTTTGTTTAAATAACTACTAGTAAACTGAATCGCATCCGCGTTGGACGATATTGATCTATATAGTGTTGTTATAATTAGTATTATTGTTTTATTTTGTCAGCTTATACACATCATACTCACTTCAATCCTTTTACTGTCCCATCGGGATTTACCCTCGATCAATAATGTAAAAGGTTAAGAGTATAATGCCATACTTTTTTTTATTTTTAGTCTAATAATACAAGGTGATCCATTTTAGAGTCTACAATAATGATAGGCGTCAAAAATTCTTCGTATTTTTGCAGGAAATATTATTTTTTACATTCATTCTAAAAGAACATTTTTTTCGTTCATATTTGTGTCTCTTATTTTTTTGAACGACAAACCACACATTTCTGAAGCAGAATATTATTTAGAGTATACTTCAATACATAAAATTCGAATTTCGAACAAATAATATTCGTATTTGAAGATGAGATGAGCGGAGTAAAGTGCTGAGTGGTACAGAAGTATATCCCAAAATATTGGTAAACTACTCCACTCATAAAAACTTTAAGTACTTAACTATTTATCATTAATAAGCTACTAATAAGAAATTAGATTTCTATCTATCTAAGTACTCAAAATAAAATTTTAAATGATACTATAAAAAATCAAAAGTATAATTTTAATTCAAAAATGTTGTTTGTATTGATATTAAATTATATAAAAGCATCATTTTCAAACCTTTTCAAAATAATGAAATACACTATAATGATCTAAATGTAGACATATTAGCATCATAATTTATGTAAATCGATAGATACAATATTTATGAAAAAAGTTATACTTGTACATAAAGATAAAAATAATTGTCTTTATATTTTTTTTTAAGTAGAGCAAATTACAAACTTGACAACATTTTGATTGATTACAAATGTATGAGTATACACATTAAAACTACCAAGTTTACAAAGTAAAAATTAATTTTACTTAAGTGTTATAGTAATTACATAACAGAAATTAAGTTAATATACCTACTACACATATTTGATTAGACACTAATTGTAAATTTCAAAAAGAACCACGTGTTTCTATTTACATATAAAGTCGCTGAGTTTTTATAACGACTCCGATCAATCATCGAAAGACACGTTGGATGGTTATCACTGAGTTATATGAGTTATTTTTTAAATCAATAAAGTGTATTAAATATAAGAATAATGTACTCTAAACAAAAAGAAGCTTCAAACTTTCAAGATAATTCATTTTATGCTTAGGTACAGAAAGTTATTTTTGTTTCAACATTTGATGTATTTTTAAACGAAAGACTTACGAGAGTTCCATATATACTTTGTAGATTTAAAAAATTCTAAGAAAATGATAAATAATAAAAAAGAAAAAGTACACAAAAAAGTATGAGTACATTATTTTTAAAAAGATTTATTTTAAAACAATTCTTAAGGTACTATAGGTACCTACATTATGAAAGATATTTTTAAAAACTCGTGGAAGTCACTACATCTGCTGTAGGGTAAAATGTATGTCACTATAATGGATGTTACACTTGAATTTTATGATAAATCTTCGAAAACAAAAAATTATATTGGTGTCTGTGTGTCGGTCACTTTTTTTATTTATATTAATATTAGTAATTTATTTTTCTAATAGTAGAACGGAAGGTTCAACTAATTTTTTACAAAAACATCGCAAGTAGGTACAATGCTATTAATTATAAATTATTATATAAAATACATATTGTATATATATATATATAAGTATTGTTAAATTACCTTATAAGTAAAGACCACGTAGGTACCATAGAACGGTATGAATAAAATCGTTGGATATTTAGCTTAAAAATTAGTTGACATACATTAAAATCTATTAGATAAAAATTTGAACTTTTATAGTCTAGGAAAAAATTGTGGATTTTACAATAAATGAGGAATTTAGTTGTACATTTTCAAGCTTTTTGACCAGCCATACCAAATTTTATCAACATTTATAGAAAAAAACCGAAAATCTCATTATGTAAGTATCTATGAAAAATTATAATTTAAGTAATAGGGTAATGTTTCAAGTTTCTACAATTAATATTTCTGGGATAATAACAAAATAACAATTGTTATTAAGCAACTCAATAAAAAACGGATCAACCCTGTATTATTCACACACTAAAAACGATGTTTGACTTTAAAACCAATACAATACAATTTCTTAAACAGATAAATACAGAACCTACTACGTAGATATGTTATGATTATTCATTTTTTCAATTTAAGTTTTAGCGTTTTTGTTTTAAATAAATTGAATTTAGTTTAGTCCCATTAGAAAGGAGCTATCTGAATTGTGATGTAATATATTGTTTATTTCTTGTTTCCTTATATTTATTTATTTTTTGAATTAAAGTTATTAAAATATGTCAGAGATACAAAAATAATATGATGTTTAACATAAAATGATAAATTGACGGCATGGACTTTTTTTTTAAATAAATCATACAACTATTATTATCAATTTTTACCCGGCATAAAATATTGTTCGTTAATTAAAAAGTATAAATTATAGGTTTATTCTTAAGACAACTTTTAATAATAATACAATCTTTTTAAATGAAGGTATAGCAGTAGAGGGCGTTAATTTTCATCAGTACATTTATAGTTGCAACGTTTAAAATCGTATGATAATAATAAAATTGTTCAAATTAATGAAGTATTCTATAAAATGTTCACGTAAAACATTTAACGGTTTTTCCCCCGAAGGCTGTTACATAAACGTGAGAAGAGTGAAAAAGAAGTCGCTCAAAAAATATTATTTTCCAACTATTTTGATGAAATTACAAGTTGAGTACCAAACGTTTTAATATAATATAATATAATAATATATATTGTGTACAATATTAGACTAAATCAAAAATTGTTGGAATTATTTATTCGAATTACTTCTATGAAAAATTAATTACCTATATATAGACAATTAAAATAATTAAAACCTTAAAAATGATATTAATATTGAATTCTTGATTAAAATAATCTAATAGGTACTTTGTACTACATTTTTACACATTCGTTATAACAAAATTGAAAATGATATAGATAGGTACTTATATTATAGTGACAAGTTACAGTACAAAAAAAATATCGTTAACAGCGCATTTTTTTAGTTAGTTGGATAATAAAATAAACATGTGAAATTTAAGATGTTCAATTCCGCTAGGTTTATAAATTGTAAAACATATCCGATTCCTTAATACACCTTATAGTCAAATGCATACAAATTGGAGTTTACTCGTCTTAATTAAAAATAACGATTATAATAATGTTTAAACTTTAAATTATTTAATAGACACACTAAGTACATAAATGTTGCATATCATAATATATATAGTTTTAGATTCGATATAATCATAAAAGTTATATCATCGACAAATAATTTACAACTGAACAGCTTTAAAGTGACCAATAAATAACGCAGTTACTGCCATGGAACTACAATAATAATAACTCGTAGGTGGACAAAACAAATTATAAAAAATGAGTTATTTTTTCATCGACTAGAGTGACCGTATATAAAATTATGCACATTACAACACGGTCAATTAATACTATCACAAAATCACCAATACATACGACAAAAAAGTTTTTTTCCATTTTATTCTATCATTTTTTTGTTAATGAAAATTTCACAAATATTAAACTGTGGATTTAAAACGACATCATATAGAGGTGTGTTATCTCTGGCTCATTCATGAAACAAAATCGAAGTAACGAATATCTGTCATAAATTAGTGTAACTATAATTTAGATTAAAAATGTTACTTTTAAAAATGAAATGAAATCATACATTTGGAGGGCACATCGTTATCTGCAATATATTTTTTAAAATTGTATTTATCAGTAAAAAAACTATCAAAACTCAAAGCTACCAAACAAAAATATATTTAAAATAACTTATACGTCGTGGTATGTTTCGTAAAATAAAATTTTGCCACCGACGTCCTTGAAATTATCGTTTCCTTTAATTTCTACAGTATTCGTCTTCACAATAAATAAGAAACTTTTTATAAACTATATATTCAACGGCACCGGTCAACTATATACACTATACAGTTATGCGAATAGCAGATATAAAATTACTATATACAACAACAAACAAGTTATATAACGTATAAAGTAATACAATTATATTATTTGGTTATTATAAAATATAAAAAATATGTATGGTTACCATAATTCTGAAAATTACAAGAAATAAAACATTGTTACCTCCTCCCAAAATCTAAACTACGTATACATTTATAATTTTTCAACAGTTGCAATTATTTAGTCTGTTAAAAATAAATATCAATTTCTGTAATTGCAAACTTTATTTATAAATCCATACGTAAAATTCTTAATAATTAAGTGTACAGTATAATAAGTATCGTACATTTGAAGTCCAACGAGTAAATAATAAAGACTTACGATCTGATTTTACAATTGAAATATTTTTATATTTTGTTTTACAATAGAACCTATCTTGTACGACTCGAAATTTACAATATTATAAATTTATTATCACTATAACTACCCACTAAAGTCTAGAACACGAATATCTTATATATACAATTATCCGGTTAGGTTAGGGTTAGGGTTAGCTGTCTAACAAAAACTATTCCAGGAAATTGTTTTGCTATAAATTGAAATGTAAGAATGAAAACTATTGTTCTTTAAGTTTCAACTAAATTTTCATAAATATTTGCCAACCTTTTAAGTACCTCTATTAAGTTTAAAATCGTCTAATTTATTGAGAAAATGAAATACTAAACATACAAAGCACAACGTTTGTAGATATAGTAAATAAAATAGACGTAATAATTAATTTTAGGTAGACCTTATATATTTTCCTAAAAATATTAAACATATTGCCAAGAAAAGGAGCATAGCTGTCAAAACCTCATGACAATTCGCAGATCCCGAACAAATTCAATATTAAATTCAACATAATATTATTCAGTTTAGTATTGAACATTCGTAGATAGATATATATAAATCGTGAAGTTTTGATGATAAATATATCACATTATTTTGCGGTTGCAAAAATACAGTACCAAACTGATTCATTAATATTTATTGTTAATTAAAAATGCTTTGCCTTTTGTGAGCTATCCAAGTTCAAACCCGCAACTTACACTTGAATAATTTGTTACGTACCTGTTTATCCTACACATAAGTTTAGCATCGTTTACACCATCATACATTTATATTTTTGGTACTTATAATGTTAACCATGTTATATTTTACTTTAAACATTTATAACAAACAATATTTCTGAAAACATTGTTGATATAAAACTAACTAACTCGAGAAGCAAGCCAAATATGAAAATGTTATGTGATTTAAAAAAATCTAATTATAAATGCCCGAACAAATATGAAATGAAACATATTAGTACTTACAACTTACAGATTCTTTGACAAGATATAAACGGAAATTATATTTATGTGTCATAACATAATCTTTATCACACAGATCAAAGTATTTCAATAGTATATTATATCACAAATTAGTTGAGTCTAAAAGATATAAATATTATTATGTTTTGAATTAATACGAGGTATATTTCCATTTTTCAGTTAGTCAACAATATTTTAAATAATTAAATAATTCACAATAAATAGGTAAGCTGAATATTACCATTTAAAAAACTTAAGTGTGATGATTTATAATAAACAAACCATATCGACGATGAAATGATGAAATAATTAAAAGCGAAAAAAAATATGATTAAGTATGTTAATTAAAATATGTTAATTCGTATTCTTAAAAAAAAAAAATATACGAAACAATTTGCTGTTTTCATTTTAATTGATCGAAAATTAAAAATAAAACTGGATTATACAAGTAAAACGCTTTTCGTTTATTAATATAAAACAATGCATAATTTTAGATAAGTCCGCGAACAAACCGTTAAGTACGGTAAGGAACTCAACCATATCCAACAATCATAAAAGTTAACATTTATAACAATAAGAAGGTACTACAGAATAAAACAAATTAAAATTAATGAATAGGAAATACTATAAAAGAAATGTTGGCAGTGTACGTTTCATTGTGAAATTAATGAATACAACTATAATTTGAATTTGATTAAATGATTACTTGAGTTTATAAATATTCTTATGATGTGAAAAAATAATACAATTATTGGTTTACAATTAAATTTTTATTGGATACATTACATTGTATGGAAAGAAGAAGTAATGTAATAAATGTAACTTAACATTATATCGATCAAATGTAAATCATTGAATAAAAACATTATTATGTATTTAGTAGAATAGGACTTTTAAAAAATGTTTATCTCTACGATTATTTTAATGACTACAAATACCATACATTATATTGTAAGTAACGATATGTCATTTTACAAAAACTATTACATATTTAGTTTTTAAAAATTACCGTTTTTCATACAGGTGGACTATACTTTTTTATTTGTATTTTACACATAAAAAAATGATAAGTATTATTATTTTTTATATTTAAGCTTTTGAAAATTTAAAAAAAATTGAATATAATTAATTCGTTTTACCTTTTTACGGAACATTATATTAGCATTTATTTTTTTAGGATTTGAACTATGAGTATATTAGGGCCTAGGATTTTAATACGAAGTCAATACATAATCGTCGTTTTTTCAATGCAATGATTTATTATATAAATACAACTATGAAAGTATGTGATTATTTCTTGTCTGCTGTTTTTTGTGTATTATTATTATTTTGTATAGATCCCACTGTGAGGGCTTTGAATAATGAGTAATATACAGATCAATATTTAGTTTAAGGAAATATCAATAGTCTATACATTTTTTCTTAACTTAAAAAAAATAAATAACGCAACAATAACAATTCATAAGTCGCGTGGACAATGGTAGAAACAATATTTTGAAAGTAAATGAGTAATGTTACACATGTACAAATAAAAAAATTCGGCAAACGTTATACCGGAAATAAAAAACAAACAATAGCTTAAAAATAATGACTTAAATTATATTGTTCTTTAAAAATGATATACCAAATTCTGTAATCAGATATAATAAGTTTCAAGCAAAAAAAATCGTCATTTGAGGCTGTAGGATTAAACGAGTATTGTTTACATAGAAATTTGTGTTATACTTTTTGAAACGATGTCAAACTATGGGTAGTATAAATATATTATTTGTTTACATTATACGTATACATACAGATAAGCTGTGTGATGTGCAATACACCATTTAATTGAAAAAAATGTATATAATATCGACTACTAAGTACTTATACGTCATACATAAATAATATGGAAAAGAATGGTTTATTGTTTGTAAAAAAAATACCATCTATTCGGATCAATTTTGAGGACAGTGTTTTTTGGTGGTTATTGTTTTTATATATAAATTACAATCTATAAAATCAATAACAATAAGTAAACTCGGTGATTGCAATAATAAATAAATAAAAACTAGTTGACGTGATGGAAGTGATACTACTTCAACCGGGGTGCTATTTATACCAAATGATGCATGCGACAATAAAATCATTATAGTAGAGTTTACGATCACACAAGTTATAATACTTCCAACCACTAGTGTTTTATCTCATTGTTTGAGTATAACATATACTTGGCAAACTGTTTTACTAATCTACCATTATAAAGTATACTATTTTGAAAACGATGAGATCTATTTTATTGAGATATGATAAACAGTATAATATTATGCCGTGCTCATCATGAAGTAAAGAAAACTTAATTGTATAAGTATCTTGAAATATTATACATAAAATTAATTATTTTTATTAGTGTAATAAGGTTAAACATTTATGTCCGTTAATATAATATGTACTTAATAATAACCTAACATTTGAAAGACGTAACTCATAAGCAATGTACAAACTTGAAATAATTCTATGAAATCAAATTGCTAACTGTTAAGAATTGAAGAGCATTTTTTTAACTAAAAGTGATCACCGATAGACAACAATTTTACATACCTAAAAACTTATTAATGATACGATTTGTTGTATCGATAAAATAACTTGAATGGAGTAAATTAATAAACAATACCTACTTTAATTACCAAGTGTATTAGGGTACATTAGTAAATAATCGTGTTTCGTCGTATAATCAATAAGTTCCCAAAATACGTTTTGTATTAAAGACAAATAAAATGAGAAGATTGTCTCTTACAGAATTCATATCAGGGATATGATGAGGCCAAAATAGCGACTAGCTATCATCGTGTCTCCTGCATAAATGTTGAACTTCAAATAAAATCAAAACATTATTTCCAAAACACATATAATATTTTACAATATTTTTTTACGATTTGCCTTACTCGCTGTAGAATATCATGTGCAAAAAATTAATATAATAATCAAATAGCCGTTCAAACAGCTACAGGTTAAGAGCCAAGAGGATGCATAATAACTCAATAAAAAAGGTGAACTCGTACAAGTGGATCCATCGTCACAAGTCACAAACACGTATTCTGTTAACGGGACTCATTTGCACAGCAACTACAATGGGTATAGTACGACCGTACTTATACTAGTTAAATAGATTATAATAAATAATAGGTTCAACAATATTACCCTTTAGTAATGTGAGTGATACTATTGATTAAAACTGTCGAGACGACTTTTTGTCAGAACAGTACCTGTGTATAATATGATATAACTTCAATAATAAACAACAATAATAATAATTAGTCTGATAATAATAGCAATCGGTTGCACAACAATAATAATAATTAGTCTGATAATAATAACAATCAGTTGCACAACAATAATAATAATAACGATGATGTCAAAATTTGGCATTTAATGACATCAATAGCACAATCGTATAAATACGTAACCTCAAACATTGTGACCAGAACAGTGTTATCTGTAATCCACGAAACTACAACGGATGCGACGGTCTTCGGGACGGCGACGCTTTGACAGCAGGTCAAATATATGCACCAATTAATATACTTATGTTATTACATATTATATTGCACGTGCAATAAGAAAGCGTAGAAAGTAGACGGTAGAACGTTTTACACGTCCTTAATCTGTAGAACGAGAAGACGATGTGAACAAACGAAACATAAAGGCCAACGCCAGCGGTTTTCAAAGACCGGTCACGATGTGCTTGTCACAAAGAAGACGTTTGGAAAAAATAGACAGCCGATCGACGGGCTAAAAAATATGATCGATTAATAAAAATTATTTTGCACATTGCGCATGCAAATCATATCAAACATTCGGAATTCTATAACTTTGGTCATTTTTTTTCTAACATAGAAAATCGGTACAACCTCTACAATTCACGAACAAATACAAATAAAAATAAGTTGAGACCAAAAAAAAAAGGAAAATGTACAGTACGTAACTACTTAAAAGAAACAAATCATAAAATATAAATGAATATATTCTTTAGAATTGCACAGGATTTCAAACATACGATTTGTAGTCACAGATGTTTCAAAACCAATTATCGGGTCATCTGGATATATTTCTCGGGTCACTTTAATAATTTCTCGGTAGTCATTCGCAATCGATGTCAAACACACGTGGTCATGTTGTTAAAAGCGACGTATCCTCCATGAAACCTGTCGTTAAAACATCAAGGTATTACGAATTGTAACAAAAGGTTCCCCAGATATGACACAACCTGACGAAGCACCCGAGGACAGTAAGCACAACACCAAACATCACATTCAGATCACACCAGAATCTCAATAGTTTCATGCCAGCCACGATGCTTGACACCAGACAAACTCAACGCAGTTGAATCCGGGTACTCTTTAGTTACTCGACCATCAAACAATGCCAGTGATCATCAACACTAAACTTGGTTAAGAAAACATTACAGACGTCGTCTTGCTGAACAATATCACGAAGATCAAAATCAGGGTTTCGCATCCGAATTAATACGATGCCTGTATCCCGTTAAAGTAACCGATGCCGTTGAGAACATGAAATGTTTACAACCCCTGATACATAGCCGATGAGTTGAACAACAATTTGTCAAGGATTTATGTATTGACAAACGAGGCGTAGGTAGTATGAACTTAGCTAAAAAGGTTCATAGCAATATAATTTTTAAGTAGAAAATATGAAACGAAAGTAGTTATATCATAAAATTGCTATAGAAAATATTTCAAAAAAGACAATTCATGTTGTTAAGCTTTACAGAAATCGAGTATAGATATCGTTTGCCAGTTAGGAATCTGATTGTGAAGACCCAGTAAAATAGTATAATATAAATACTTCATATTATTTAGAAACTTATTTTTAACATTGATTAGATGTCATGAGTGTCTTCCATTAAAAACCATAAATTAAATTAAATTAAATATATTCCAAGTTCACCGCAGTTAAATATAATTACGTAGACAATTTACGACGAGTTAATTAAGTATTAAATATAAATTTATAACTCAACTGATTTGACAAATGGTGAAATGGCACGAAAAAATATAAATATTAACTAAATGAAATAATGCGATTTGGAATAGGATTTTTTATACACAATTCGAGACTCTGTATGATATTAAATAAAGACAAATCAATATAATTTCAAGTACTAAAACAAATGAATTGTGAGTTGAATATATGGGGGAAACGTACGCATTACCACAAAAGTTCTATTCATATTATAAAAATATTTTTAAATATAGCGTCCTGGTATCACGATTAGTACCTCAGAATTTAACTGCAATTATTAATGTCAAAGTTTTGTCTCCCACTAAACATTTCTGGAAAAAAGTATTGTTTTGATAAATGAAAAAAGAATCAAGTTGATGACTTGATTGGCTGTCGAGATCTACTTCAAAATTATTATCCTAGCTCGGCGATACCAATTATTGACAAATGTGTTAATGTTTTTCTTGTTCCCTCATCACAATTTTTGTTATCACTTATCATTAATTCATCATTTTGTCAGTTACACATTCCGATTTTTCCTGGTTAACCGCCAGCAGAGAAAGCTCTGCGTGAAAAATACTACTCCTCCGATTCATTCCGACTTGAAACATTGAGTTACATTTTACTTTTTACGTTTTACCCCAAACACGAATGTCGTAGTGTTGAACTGCTGAATAGTGTGCGCAACATTCCACTTCCGAAAAAAAATAGGATGTTGAAACTGGTGGTTGACCTTGAAGGAGCGTTAAGATTCTTCCCATAAAAGTTATACAATGAAATACCTATACTATCGCTTATAAACCTAATGTTTTCTCCTTACCTACATACAGGACAAAATAAAATATGAAACTAGATGTTCCTGATTGAATTAAAAATATATCTAGTTCTACAAGTTTTAACTTTCACATTGAATGAGGCATTACGGGTACATTGATTGGCTTTCAAATTTGATATCTTTGCTAAATAATAATACATTTTATGTTTTTATTTAATATAACACAAAGCAAAGGCTTAAGGGATAAATTGACATATTATATATATATATAGATATGGATCACATGAGATTAAGTAAAAGGTTAACTAATACTACAGTATACCTACTATATGAACAGTTAAAAGATATTACATTTGGTAGAATCGAATGGCGACAACGATACATTTGGTAAAAGGTAAATTTGAGTCAGAGTCCTGGATATTATAACATATCACATAATGATTAAAATATCAAGCAAAGGAATCATCGTCATTCATTTTTCATGTAAATCAAATTTTTTAACTAATTAGTAATAACTGTACACTTCATACTTACCTGAAGAATACCAATTAATAAAATACATTTTAAAAATTGACAGTCAACCATTAAAATCAAAATATGAAAAATATAACTTTTTATAAGTCGCAACAAGTATGAAAATTATAATTAGATCTATTATTTTGTTCAAGTAGGTATACAATTTAAACATTTAATTTATTCATAATTTATGCATAATTAATATAATAATAGTACCTGGTTTTTGTTCCTATAAACAACATCAAAAAAATGTCTTATACTTTTTATTTCAACTTACATTAACTCAATAAAAAAATATTTTGTAAGACACAATATTTGGAAAACTCTTGATTTTAACTTGAAAACAATATAATTTCATTTATTCTTACCTGAAACAAAAAAAAATTATTTATAATAATGTATTTATCTTTAATATTATGCGGATACACGTTATGGCCGTAATCGTTATTATAAAAAAAAAAAAACAATTACATAATATAGGTACGATTGGTTATAAAAGCACAAATCAAATTATTGATTACTTTAACTCTTAGTTAGTTTGTGTTGATATATTATATACCCAATAAAATAAAACACATTGACAGACTCTTATATTCAAAAATGCGTCAATATCAGGTAAGCATTTAACTTATTCTTTGGTCGCCTAAGTTGCGAATCAAAATAAACTCAAACAAATCTGTACATGCACCACTCATGTTAAAAATATCCAACCCTCTATACCTCCACTTTCAAGAATTACTAATTCCAAACTTTTTGGAAGTCAAACATTTCGATATTACGCTCGATAAAATACAGATTTGGGGCATTCACTTAAAATAAAAAAATATAAATTCTCAACAGCCGAATATATATATACTTTAAGCAATTATAAAATCAAAGCTCTCAATCCCCACAAAACTCATTATATACAAATGTCTTTTAAGGCCTACATGGGCATATGCGATTCAAATTCGGGGTTGTGTAAAGCCATACTAAATGTGTGCAATATAGAAGCGTTCCAATCGATCACTTTCCGTATGATAAACTTCAGCTCAGTGGTATTGTATACTACTACGCACGCTCCAGCCAGAATTCAAAATTGAAACTGCAGGTAATTAGTTACCCACTTAACATTATAAAACATTCAAATTCTACAGACCCCATTAAGAGGAAGTCGTACATGCATGTGTCGTCTCCGTCCTGCACACATACGATATCTCAAATTGTCGTTCACCAAATTCAATAGTGTGCTGTTAGTTTTGATATTAGAGTTACTTATCATACAATTTAAAGGAAAGTTATTATCAAGGGCCAAAAGTAGTCTTTAGTTGATATTATTAATTTGAAGTTAGTTATGATCATTTTAAAATGTACAGTTTCAAAAAGGTCATAACTTACTTAAAAATAATAATATCAATAAAAACCTTCTTGGGGTCCTAAATAATAATCTTACCTACAATTAAATTTTATAATAGGTAAATTCACTCTTATATCAAAACTAACAGCACACTATTGAATCTGGTGAACGACAATTTATATGTCGTACTTGTGTAAGACGGAGACAACAGATGAGTGTACAATGTTCACTAAATAGTCTAAAACATTCGGAGGCTAAAAAAAAATTATGTAGAGGCCTAATATTATTCACATATTTTAAACAATAAATAAAAAAAAAAAACGGAGGCTAAAAAAAAATTATGTAGAGGCCTAATATTATTCACATATTTTAAACAATAAATAAAAAAAAAAAAATAGAGTAAACAAATTAACACATTGAGATTTATAACTCGATGGTTTGTGTCCTCGTAGTATTATATCCTTGTTCATTTATTCTACATGCTAAATATTTATCTTATTTGCTTATTGTGCATTGATGCACAGATTGTAAATATTCGCTTAGTTAAAAAAACATTATTTTCCTGCTCTCGCTGTGTTAAAGCACTCGACTGTTTGAGCAGAATAAACCAATTATTATTAAAAAAAAAAAAAACCATTCCGTTTATCAAGTATAGATTGTTCTTAATTTCTACCAACAGTCGTTCAAAACTATTCTTTGCCAATATAATGTATTAGTAGTATTAGACGGGAAATGTTATTTTTATGTAACAGTCTATAGTTGAGATTTCAACAGACTACAGAAGTTACGACTGACACAAAGTAACAAGAAAACCAAGTATAGACCTCTATAACCGATGGAAATAGTGTCATCAATAATATTCTCAACTGTAACAATGAGCAACGCCACAAACTAAATAACAAAGAGGAATGATTCACGTAATTTTCTCGAATTCGCTGAGCCGTGCGTATAAAGCGAATCAACTTAAGTCGATGAATTAAATTATTTTAATCAACTTCGAGATTCTAGTTTTTTTTAGTTTTTGTTGTTACCTACTTTTTATCTTTAAACATTTGTGTAATTATTATCTATGACCAAATATTTATTTTTGAATTAATATAACTTTATACTCTGAATTTGTTTTTGGCAATTAATAGAGTTGACAAAAAAAATTGTAGATTATAGGATTCCATGAATTCCAGAAAACTCATAATAGAATCCTAAATCAATAAATACATACATGTATATATACGTATGAGCCCATACCATCCCTACTCGTTTAGAAACGAATACATTATTCTCTCTTATCCTATCGAAGTATAATATTCTGACACCTCAGGGAAATCATTTTGAATACACAAGAAAGAGAGATGAATTATTACGCAAAGGCTTAATATAAATATATTTGTAAACACTCGAATATGTATGTATACTAAAGAGGCATATTTTGTTTGCTTTAAAATAACCCTAGGTATATATATATATATATATATGTAATATGTATATTATATATATTATTCATACATTTGTGACCAATATAGAAAACAAACAAGAAAATGTAATTAAAACAGTTAAAATAATGATATATTTTTCTATAGTATACATATATTTTAATTCTAATCAATGGTTTCAATGATTTATTTAAAGTGCGTTTATGTATTTTTTTTGATCTTATTAATTTTAAGTTTCTTTGACGTACGTCATCTAAAACTTATTATCGCCAGAATTACAGTTATTAACATTTGGAAAATAGATAACAATTGGTAATAATATATTAATAATAAAAGATACTATTTACTACGTTCTAGTGTGTTCATGTACTATGTACATTGTGTAATATAGCTGTAAGATTTCTAATGTATAACTTATTTAGAATTATGTAGCTTTTATTTAAAAAAAAAAATTTTAAAAATAAATTGCTTAACAACAAATCTTGGCTAAATTTTTGAATACAAACTATGTACAAGTCAACTAAACTAAAAGTTATCCTTTTGTAATACACAAGAGTGATGGAAAAATATACAGAATGTCCTCATAAACTTTATTATAGGTACGTCTAACAAAAATCTATCAAATAAAAGATAGAAACACGTTGTTGTAAAATAAAATGAAATTGAATAGTATCAGTAAGTGTGATCGATTTCCATAAACAAATCAATAACATAATAAGACCTATATTACTCATCGTGAAGTAAAATATTTTTACACATAATATAAATATAGGTGACTCATATAATGTTCTGATATGGTACGAGTCAAGTGGATAAGACTAAAGAAATTCCATTATCTCACCGACAAGAAAAAGCATCGTAAAAAATCTGTATAAAAGTGATACTGCAACGCATCGTAAACAAAATAAATTGATATATTTTTATTTTAAACATGTTCCTATTGTTTGAAAACTTGAACGAAAATAAAGGTGGTAACGAAACAAAACGGAATTACTTTAATGGAAACGTTCAATAATCAATATACAGCACCTTACAGCATAAAATAAAAAACAAATCTCAAGGAATATTTTAGTTAGTTCGGTTCCAAACTATAACTTAAACATTCAATTTCAATATGATTATTTAAATGGAATGTTTAAAATATAATTCATAAATTAATAAACCTAATAAATAACATTATAATAATAAACTATTTATACCCGCTTTTATGTTGATAGTTTGAAATGAACTATTTTATACGATTTCATATTTAAAGATAAAACCTTACTATAGTATAATATGCTATAATATATATATATATATATTACTATATTGAGTCTCCACAATTAATGGCGAAGTTATTGTTCAAACCAATTAACTTAGGGTTTAAATGTTTAATATATAGTCGAATTTATAGGTACATTCTTTGGATTATTGATGTTATTTTAATTGTTCATTATATACATACAATTAAAATGGTTCAAGAGTGAAATAATTAAACCACTATGTATAGTTAAGTAAATTGTGAATTAATTGTTGGCCCTGATTGCAGGAAAGTTAAGTGTCCAAAAACTATACGTAAATCAATCCCTTCAAACATAACTCCTTGTGATTTAGAATGTATGTTATGATAAAATAAGTTAAGACCTCGACAAATCCTTATACGAAGAAATTTTAAATTAAAAATTATTTGGAACAAGTTTTTTTTAAAAGTTTAGTTAATGAGTTGACCCGAAGCGAGTTTTACTTTAAATTATTTAAACAAAAATATAAACCTGTCGGATCTGCTGTAAGTAGTTGGCTCATGTTGAACGAGAAAGTGAGATAAATCCCCTGTGTTGAGCTTAGGAAACGAAAGTAAGGGATTCTTATGATTTAAATAAGCATGAATGATTTATGATAACAAACTATTCTGTAGTTAATGAATGAAAATCAAATGAAAACTATGAAGTAGTGGGCACGATTTTATAAGATTGAATGAAATCATACATGTTTTGATACAAAATTTAAAAACAGTTCTTAAGAAATGAATTAACAATTATTAAGCCAGGAAAAATTCTTAATTAAGAGTAACGCATAACAATATGTGAGTACACAGTCGGCATTAAAATTATATTATATTAAGTATACTATAGTACTATTAAATACTATATTAAGTATACTATAGTACTATTAAATACTATATTAAGTATACTATAGTACTATTTATTAAGTACTATATTAAGTATACTATAGTACTATTAAAAACTATATGAAGTACACTATAGTGCTTACATTTAGTATACTACAAGTAAATATTATGTATTGTCAAGTAACTTTTTGGTTACATACTTCTTATTTATGACGTATAAATGACCGAATGCTTCTTATCAAAATATCCAAACAAATACTTTATTTATTAGTAATATATATTTATGCTATACACAAAATACTATCTAATAAACTTATTTGTATATTTTATAAACCATCCATCAAAATTTAATTTAAGGCAAGGATTATGAAAAAACCACCATTTTTTTTTTATTATATCTCAAGAAATAAAAGTTTTGAGAAGCAAAGTTTTATATGGCCTCCAGTAACATCAATTTAAAAATTAAGTTCTAAATTAAGATTAAATAGATTTTTTTCAATTTGATTTTCATTTTGCGCTCAAATTCAATATTCGCCAGTCAATTTGTAACTAATTTACCTACCGCACATCAAATATCACGACATTTTTAGATTTCCCAAGAGATCGTACACAATATTAGGAATAAAGGTAAATAAAAATAAAATAAAAAAACTTTACGCACACTATACGTACACAAAATATGTTGGTTATTCAATAACCTTGGGATTTTATAAATATTAAATACAATACATACACTATATATTACTTACCCAGTTATTTTCAATTCAAATTGTAGAATACCAATTTATTACAAAATACGCTGTACCTTTTTAAATTAAGTATAATGTTATACTGTAAAGTTGGTATAAACGTATAGCTATGTGCCTGTGTAGCTAATTTTATTACAGATTGATGACATTAATCATATTATTTATCATATTCAACCACTAAAATATTGTTCTAACCATGCATATGCTATAAACGTACACAGACGCGCGTAAAGGAAAAGCTTTTGATCAACTACATATTTCCCTCGGTACCGCGTTGTATAATTGCCTATTTTGGTATAGTCATAGTACGCCAAACAGCTAAATAACTTTTTGATCGAAATATTACATTTTATACGAAATAAATGTTTGAAATATTTCAAAGAATGAACACTTTGACCAAATCCGAAAATTAAAAGTACCTACCCACTGAAAATTGTAACATATACCTAATGCTGAAGAAACAGCTAGGCGAGACGTGAAAATGTCATAGTGCTTAATACCATACAGCAGTTGATATCGAAGCGATGAAAAAGATCCAAAGAATTTAAATAATACATTTACTTTAGGTTAAACGGTTACCTCGTGCAGGTAAAAATCTGTATTTCATCTATATTGACCTAGATGAAAAGAGCAGTATAAAATTATATTTTACCGAGATTAAGGGATTTGCAGGATACAGTGAGCTCGCAGGTTGTGTCAATCATTAGGTTAGCTAATATTATACTGATGGCAAAACATTTTTAAAAACCATTTGAGTAAGGTAAAAAAAGAAACAGAGAGCGACCAATGTACGATAAGCCAATAACAATGCGATGACCGCCGGATAATGATCGATTATAATAGAATAGTACCTACTAATATTATAATATTTCAGAATTGATGAAATATAAACGAAATGGATTTAACACAAATAAAAATTATTTGTACAACACGTATGTACAAAGTCTTTTTTAGTATGTGTTGAGAAATCCAAAAAAACATAATTTAGGAAATAAATGTAACGACATATTAAAATGTCAAGACGGTAAATCACGAGCAGAGAAACCAGGAGCTTTGGGAGGGGGGGGGACTTTGAACTATGACAGACAATGTAAAAGGAGAATTTTTTACCGATTTATTAAAAAAATCTCCCGGACGAATGGACATTTTAAATTGGACTCGGACACAATGATATATAATATAATGAATAAAAAGTTGTTAAATAATAAAAGAACAGGAGCGATGTCCAGGGGAAACAATACAGATTTAATTCAATTTGGCACCCACCCCGTTCAGAAATTCTCTCACTGCTCACCGGCAAATATAGGTATACTACTACTACACACGCGCCGACGGACAAAATTAAAGCTACACACGCAGAGAATGAAATACACACAATGTACGTATATCTGACCAGCGGCATAAATCCACACACCCACAACAATCGTGTTAGCCATGCAACTACGTGACCGACGCGCAGCGGTTAGCATATGCCCCTACGTGCGGGTGAGTCGATCGACGACGGAAATTTTAATTTAGGACGACGGTCAATCGGCGGCAATGGCCGCGATACCTGCAGGTGATGGATTGGCGTAAGCTGAGGCCGTGGAGATTACCCCCCACAAACCGCCGCAAAAAAACGCCGTCCACAACCCCCAAACACCGCCCGCGACCGTTCGATGAGTTTGAAAAATCACTCGGAGCATAAACGATTCCGAGGGCGTATTCCGCGTGCGGAAGGGTTGTTTTTAGATGCGTGTTATGACCGTATTATAAAAAGTTTTATCACTTGGACCGAGTAAATTATAGTGATCGATTATTTATTTTTGTTTGACGTAAAATACAAATTTCTGACCACAGAATAATTTGTAAATTTATTTGTACATAGACAAAATTATGGTTTTGATGAATTTCGTCAACATTTGAAATTCAAAAGCTATAAAGAGATTGTGACCATGTATTTTGGGTATTTATTAATTATTCTAGAGACCGCTCGTGAGAAAATAATGATCGAGTATTATATACATTGACTTATTGGCATGAATCGAAAAAAAAATGTTAATTAATAGCTCAAAAACAGCAAAAACGTTTAGAAAATTGTATCATGTCTAAAAAATACTGATATACATGTTTGACGATTTAAGTATCTACATTCTACCGTTATAAATTTTTGAATTACTGCAATAAAGCCAAATCGTTTTAGTTAGAAATGGTTGGTGCCTTAATATTCCAGTTTCCAAGTTTACTTTGGATCTTCACAACACAACTCAAAATCCTATACCAAGAGTTATTATAATATTATGTTTGACGATAAAGACATATCATATCTAGGATTTTTCAGAATTTTACACATACAAACTAAACGCTGTTTGTACGTATCTATAATTGAACATGAGCGTAGTACATTTGAAAAATGTAAGTGATGACATAAAAATCAACTTTAATTTGTTTTAAACATATTATAACATAATATAACCTACTAAAGTATGTATTACAACGGCATAACCCAGCGAGTCTAGGTTATATACTTATATAAAAAGGTAATGTTGCTCCCTGTTTATGCGTTTAACTATACTTAAAGTATCATTATACAGATATTCAAAACATAAGTTAATTGCATTACCTTCATTTTTATTTAACTCATAAAATTAATACAAATAATTGATAAATAAAAAAAATATACTTCGTTAATATACTCGTAGAATACAAAAAAATAAAACATTGTTATGTTGTAACTCGTGAATAATAATAATCTTATAAATGATGATGTTCGTACAATGTGATGGTATTTGTAATTTTCTATTGTTATAATAATTGAGTAATAAAAAAATTGAACGGCACATAAAATGTTATAATTAATAACCATGCTATAAACTATACTATGGTGAATACAAGAAAATTCATTAAATCTAATAAAAAAAATTAATGACTGAATGACAACAAAAGATCAGGTAGCCTGGTAAAATGTTAATATTGGCATAATATAAATGCTTGCAACTCGGAAAAAAAAACGAAATGACAACCGGGAATATACGAAATGATGAAGTTGTATGCTTTATAACGAAAACACCACACATACGACAAAAAAAGTAAAATGTAGCACAACGTTTTGTAAATTGTATTTTGTATAAAAATTTTCATACTTTGTATTATATGGCTTTTTTTCTCCATTACTCCCTTCCCACCACGCGTATCGTGTTTCTTACCTTTGTACAAGTATGTTACAACATATAATGTAGGTGGAGTAAAAAAGAAAAATATATTTAATAAACGTAGACGATAAAATAACCTTGTCCTATAAGTTACAACAAACTGCAGGGAGTATTGTAAATTATAATTAAAATACACGCGCTGAATTCAAAACCGTAATTATAATAATAACTTGTCGTCCACAGTAATATATACTTTTTTTTAATTTCTAAATGTGTATATTTATTAAAAATATAAATATATCAAAATACTTTCCAATGTACACTAATTTAGTTGCCTGACCAACATTTAAATTTGATCATCTGACACTATAGGTGAATCAACAAACACGATATTAAATTGGGTTCTCCTGTTAAATGGATTTTGTTAATCTATAAACAAACACGGCTACGGGATTTTAAATATACGTTGTCACAATGGGGGGTTTATCATAACAATAACAATAATGGTAAAATATTAAATGACCTTTCACATAACATAATATACAGCAAAAGTCTTCCCTCATTACTTTCGTTGACTATTTTTCCCTTTTTTTTATCAGTTCCCGGTCATAAAATGTGTTTAAAAATTGTTTGCAGTCATAGAGTATTGTTTTTTTTTTACTAATTGAATACATTTTAAAATATATAGGTAAATATTTATAATTCAATTTGTTTTCCATAAAAAAGTACTCAGAATCTGGGCAGACAATGGTTTACTCCTATAGATATTAAAATTGTTTTGTATTCTATTATAATTATTAAAGTAATACTAAAAATATAAGAAATCCAATTTTATTTTATGTTTCTAGAATAAAATATTACTTGAGTCATGAATCATGACTCATAACGGTACGTTTTCCCTGCAGCGTCTGAACGTTGGTGTATGGACTCCGCACAGGGAAATCGCGGTACATTAAATCATAATACTATGACTAAGCCACAAATAAAAAAATCGTTAATTCGTTAAGTTCTTGATTCCGTATCTTTGAAGTTACTTAAATTGTATCTAAGAATTTGTGTTTCTTAGGCTTTCCATTACCAATATGATAAAATATATAAATAAAAAATCATTAACTGCAATATTTACATTTAAAAAAATATCAAAACACATCAGACGGTAGTTAAAAAAAATTCATATCGATGAAAGTAATAAATTAAGTAAAATAAATAATTATTAAACATTGTATTTTGATGTGTTTGGAAGGGATGATGAGTGGGATTAAGGCAAGACCATCAGAATTTGTGAGGTACTTTATTATGTTTGGCGTTACTTCAAGGCCTCTTGAATAGAAATATTAAATATGCCAACCCCATAATAATTGTGTTTATATAAGAGCACGGTAAATCTTACAAGCCCCTTAAAAAAAAAATCAATGAAGGAGAATTATAAAAGATAATAAGACTTAAGGAGATAACGAATGAGAAAATCTTTTTGAATAATATTCAAGTAATTAAGGGCATTAGGTAGTACATATTATAGAAATTAGTTAACGGTCTGCAATTTTGCATTGTATATTAGGCTGTAAAAATATTAAAATGACCACTCAATATAAAATAAAAAATAAAAATGCATATTGTTTCAGTAATAGAATGTATACTCTCAGAACATTTTATTAGAATCCTATCAAGTCATATCTTTTGTGATTTTACACTATGGCTTTTCTGCGATGATACTCGTAAAAACTATAGGCAGAAACACATTGCAACGGTTCAAAATCTTATCAAAAAAATATTGATAACGATGAAAATGAGATTTACTCATTTGGCGGCAACAATCAAGCGATTGGTGACCTGGCTGCCGTCGCCCGTCACTTGACGAGCCGCTCGAATGGCATGACCGACCAAATCGCAAACCCGGAAAATCGCGCCGTATACAACAAAATCAACATAAAATAAACTTTGCACAGCACTCACCGGGTCTCCGCCATTAGTTCGTTTCCGTTTTTAATTTTGATTTTCCGCAACCAATCGTACGGCCGGCGAGTTAAAAAAAAAATTAATTTGAAAGGAGTTACATTTTTCAAACCGGTTTGATACTCAACATGTGGTGGACACTAGACATATACCTCATAATACTAGACAACAACTTAGTATAACAACAGCATTGCGAGCACAATTAAATGTATAAAATATCTTTAATCGTTACTATGAGTGGCATAAAAACATGTCGCAGTGATATGTAGACCGCCTTGACGAAAAAATACGGCTATGAAGCCTGTCTTGAAAACAAAATAAAATAATCTATATATTTAAACAATATCTTACCCTACTACCCCGCACTGCCATACATATTGAGTTAACGATTAAACAAAAAACGTTGTCTAAGTAATACATTGTATTTTCATCGATTATCTTATCAGCGCAATGTTATTTTAATAGTCTCTTTATCATTTCAAACATTAAATAGAATGTAATAGACTTTTTCAACTCGAATTTGTTTCATATATGAGTAGGTAAATAAATGATAAATGTAATTCTATACAGGTAAATGCTTCCATTGATATATTTTTTTTTATTATTACTATTACTACCCAAGTCTTTTGAATTTGAACATTCAATTGATATAACTGATTGTAATCAGCTTACGTTTTTCGTTTTAATTGCTGTGTGGGGAGGGTTGTTACGTGTTGCGTAGTGATAGTTAAGTGTTTTTCCTTTTAAAAATAATGTACAATACAACTTTCAAATTGAATGAGCATGTAAAAAGTATCAAACAATCGTCTACAGTCATAAATTTCGTTTATTTTTATTGGGTATTAATGTATGCATCGTTACATGTGATAACCTTTGACCTATACTAAAGCATCGTCATTCAAGAAGACATGTTGTGTATTTCAATGATAGAACCTCAACACATAATCAACGTGCGTGTCGTCATTGCAATACTAAATACTTTTTAACAAATCTCGCATATTATTTACTATTGTAAAAAATGATTTATTTACACACCTAACACATACGATGACAATTACGTTCATATTGTATAATATACGAGTCCCGAGAGTTGAATGCATGATTACATATTGTAAAAGACACGCGAGATATAAAAATAACAATAAAAAAATTAAACAGTCAATTCAAAAGAGAACAAAACTATAATAAATACCCATATAATATAAAGTAAGTCTTGTTGCAAGCTATAATAACCTTAGCAGTTGATGCTGTACCATGAATAAAAAAATAAAAAATAAATATAGAAAGTAAATAAATAAAAATACGATGTAATACGTATGGTATTCATATAAATAATATTATTTTACGAATGAAACATAGAATCAACCACGAAATATTTTTTTTAAAAATGGGTATAATATAATGAAATGTACTTAATACATTGTTGTCGACACGGTCGTTCGTGTTGTACAAAATATTTAATATTTCCAAACAGCGAACGGCGACGTCCCTAAAAAAACATTGGCGAAAGGTGTCAAATTCGCAGCAGAACATTATTAGATAAATTTGTCAATTTTTCCGAACGTTATAAATTCATATTACGAAATTCGTAGCGACTACGTACAATATTCAGGCGACATTGGTCGTCAATCATTTTAACCGCAGTTCGCTGTTACCCGAATCCGTTCCACCACCGGTTAACTGCGTTCATTGGAACGACTGTCGTATGAGGTTAGGTTAGCATGCGTATATTATCACAAAGACAATGTGCAGAGAACCATAGCAACGGTGACAGTGTGTGTTCGAAAAGACGATCGTTTACAATATGTAGCAAAACATTCGATACCCGCGCCCGGTACGAAGACGAAATTAAAAAAACTGATGATATCGACAAACGGGGGTTCCGGGGTGTATTCGTACAGGGCAGACATTATACGAAATGCAATGTCGTAATATCGTCCAGTGTACCCGCCCTACATTAATAACGCGCCAATATCAAACTCGTATCGGTATCTCGTCGATCGTTTCTAGAGACGTTTTGTACCATAAAGATTTTGCCGGTCCAGTAAACGTCCGACTGAACACGTTTTACGAGCGCAATGCGACTTTTGTGACTTTTGTACAATAGTATTATTAATACTTTGAACGGTTTAAATTTCAATCCCGTCAAAACGTTTTTTGCAATTGATTTTTTCGTGACCTTTGTAAATCGACCGGAATACACTGTTTCCGTGTCAGTTTGAGATCGATATTACCGAATTAGTCAGAGAAGGGTGACCCCGTATCGCATAAAAAATAATTGGATGTTGGCTATTGACTGATGAAAACTTTCTGCTCTGTTAGAAGTTTTTAAAATATACACGAAATTTGTATGCAATTGGTTTTCAATTATACCTTGGTTTTGACTTTAATCAAATTCCCAAAGGTCAGACGGGATTAAAAGCATCAGTTGGTTATACTCAAAACGAAGATGTACATTTAACAGAGGTAAAAATTCGCAGTTTCGCTTGAAATTCTGCATCAAAATGGTCAATTTGATATTTTTGTTACGGGTTGTATAAAGTATAATTAAATACAAATTTTGGCTCTGTTCCTTTTTTACTCAGACGTTGTCGAATATGTAAAAACACAACAATTCTGTGCATAGGTAGGTAGATTTTCATAACCATATGAGGTGATATTTTATCATGTATATGAATTTATGCAAAAAAGGTTTTACCAAGTTATAATAAAAACTAATTTAGCAATACATTTTTTATCACTTAAATATTTTAGAGAGCAATAAGAGTTATTTTTCTATAAAATTCAGTTTTAATAATAATATTAATTCAATATATAGTAAAAGCTTGAGAGTTTCCGGTTTTTTAAAAAGGACTTATTCAGATTTTAAAGCCATAAATTGTCTTGTCACGCTCTATAGCGCATTCGTGAGATTGATTTTGGATGTTAGGTCTGTGGTATATGAAACCCATATCTGTCCAATCAAATTTAAAAACTCGAGAAATTACCAAGGAGCTTTATTCACATGTTTGGGTACAAAATTGGTTTTATAAATACGTCAACCACTGGGATTGCTAACCGCATGGGCTTACTCTCTTTAGCTAAACGACGAAAATATTTCGCTGTAGTGTCTGTGTATAAATTATTAAGAGGTAAGACAAATTGTAAGAAGTTTTTATCTCTAATTGGGATCTCACGTTTCTGTATTTAACTCAAGGAATAATAAATCAAATTTTCATGTTCCCTCTTCTTAAATTAATTATTTCAATAATGGTCAGATATTCTGTTAGCCAAAGTCATAAAACGATATAAAACATTTATATTATAATTATTTTCATTATGATCCAATACCTAAATTGAAGATTATAATTTCAATTGAATGTAAATAATTGTAATTGATAGTCTATTTATTAGTATTTAAGGTTTAACAATGTTCGTTGTATCTATTACTCTTAGCAAGGTTTAAAATTATTAATATGAAAATATTGATTAATACCGCAAAACTACAGTGGATAAAATAATGTTTTGTATCTTGAAGCACTGTAATAAAAATAAATAGTAACAATTAAATCGAATATGACACGTAAACACATTGTATATTATGCCATAAATCATTATGATTAAATTAAATTCATGCTTGCATACACAGACTAATACATACATCAAATGTATTTTTTTCGAATGTTTATCATTGAAAAGCTAAATAATGTTTAATATATACTATTGTATTTGGTCAAATATTGTTCCTGCCTAAATACTACACTAATTTAAACGGGTATTATAAGTTCTATTTATTTTACTGCAATTATAATAAAGAAGATTTTCAGTGACGGTATAAAATGAAATGCTGTGCAGTCACACTACAGACGAATCGAAAGTATATCGTTTATTTATTCAACTAAATAACCTTAGGTCGTATTAGGTACGTCGGTTATAAAAAACAGCAGCCGTTAGTCGTTACACACAAGCCATATGCCTGGCCGGTCCAACACGAACATAACACTTATCCCGACCGAAAAGCATCCCAGCGACATGTGCCAGCGACATATTTCCCGTCTTAATACAAATACCTACTCATCCCCACACAAACCAGAGCTAATAGCGTGTGCGCGGAACGAGTTTGTATCTAAATAATAACAATAATGTATAGCACACGCGTGCCAGTCAAAACGCGCGTGTTCGCGTTTAAATGTATGACAACGACCCACACGTGCAGCTATAATAACGGTATAGGTGCTCCTCCTATTATTTAGTGTGAGCGCAATTTGTTTTTCCGCGTTGTGCGCAATCCGACGGAGGAGTTTTCCTCGGAAAATTAGACGTATTGCACGAACATAAGATACCTAAGAAGTGTTAGTTGACGTATATGCAACACAAAGGAATAAAAAATCCGCAACAACGCACAGCACGCGAAATTATCAAGTAACTCGTGCAGCGTATGACAATCCGTCACGTTTTGAATTTTTCCCAGCGTTTAGGCGTGCCCACCTCGAGGGTGCGGCTCTCAAGGAAATTGCCTTCCACTCACTCCAATTTTCAGAGGAAAACTAGCCTTACACTATCTTTACAACTCACGCGTACCACGCCCACTACACGATTGAACTTGTATTTCCACACACATATAAGCACGCACTCGCAAACATTATATAAACATACATACTTACATACATTCACACTCAAAACAAACAAACACACACACACACACACACACACCTCTACATATAAACACATTATATATTCTATCACAAGAATCAACAGACATTATTACCATCGATTCTTTTCTCAAATGTTCACTCAAACGTAGGTTACCTACCAGTGACGAAAACAATTAAAAATTGTTCAATCGGTTTTCTAAAAGATTGCACGTATAGAAAGTAATTAGCAAAATTCCAAACAAAACAAAAATCACTAAGCTCGTGTGGCTATAAAAGTTCATTTTTATTTTTGTAATAAAAAACTACATTTTTTATCTGACCAATTTGCTATGATAAGTAAAAAAAAACTTAAAATAAAATTTACAAAATTAAGGCATGGGTTAGACTAATTTAACATAATTTTGTAACTTATACATAACCTACGAATTTCATCATCCTTTTTTATGATACCCATTCAATATGTGCATTAACATAAAGTTTAAATATTGAACTCAATTAATGATTTCAACAAAAACTTTGAATCGTTAATACTAATTGACAAAATAAAAGTAATAACAATTATAATTAATTCGGTTATAACTTAAAAGATATAAAAGTACTTCACAAATTTACTTTTCTGTGAAAATAAGTTTATAGATTAAAAATAACAAATTTAAATAAAGTTGTTATATGTGAATTATACAATAAAATAACGTATATTATCCATTAGTTATTATAGCAGGTCACGCATTGTTTACAAACGGGCAATTTATAAAGTAATAAAATAAATTTGGTTATTTAACTAATATAAATGTAATGATAACCAAAACTCATATCATAGTATTATTAATCAGAATACTATATTTATATTATTTACAAATATGAAACATAAGAATACATTTATAGGTAGTCTGCTACTTCTCACCACCGCAGCAGGAGACGGACCGAAGTCTGCTAGTGTTGAGATCGGACAGGTGTCGTCCGAGCCGAGGGAATTATGTGGATAAGGACGTACTTAATATAAACTAAAAATTATCATTATGATAGTTACTCTTGTTAGCCATTAATTATAAAGAGCGGCAATCATAAATAAAAATAAAAAATACATAGAAAACATTTATACATCTGCTAAACAAATTGCTCAAAGATATATTTTAATGTACAAAATTATATGCAGAAATTATCGAAAGGGAATTGTCGTATATAAATCGGTTAGCAAATTAGCAACGAATCGAAAACAACGATTAGTCAAACTACTAAGAAACTCCGTTCGCACGTTAAGTATAATATGTGTATACATATGTAAAGATTAACGCATGAGGGAATTTAGTTAATGAGTGACTGTCACGACAATTTTGAAAAGCACCGTCGACAGGCAACATCCTTATAATATTAAAAAAATATATGATTTACATGGTAAAAGTTATAGTAAAATGAATGTAATTCTAGAATACAACAATTTACGAAACCCAATCTCGGCAGATAAGGTATAATAACAGTGTATGCAAAATGTATTTTTAACCGATTTCATATCTGCTAATTTGTCTATGTCACTGCTATTTCATTAAATATTTTTTTCTACTTGAAATCTATTTGTTGCGGATAAATAGATAAATTTCGTTGAGACGGCTGTAAACAACCCATTTCAAGGGTGACTATATATCGAGTTCTAAGGTTCCAACAAGTAGAACCGAAAAAAATGCATAACGAGTGCAGCAGCAGCAATTCGATATGTCAAAATCTATATATATATGGATTACTGTTGACGTGATAATAATCACATAAATGTACCTAAATAAATATAACTAACGTACTATAACACGGGCTTATTACAGTTCAAATAGCAAACCGAATGTGTCTAAATAAATAGAAAAACGTGCAAATTGAAATGTCAACATTCACCGGACGTCTGTATTTCGTAAGTCAACAAACGCTGGTATACACTAAACAGCAGTGCAACAATAGCCGGTATATAATTTCATAATATTAGGCAAACCATATGGTAGACTATGACTAATAGACTAGACCAATGGCTTTTATTTCCGTGCAATACACGTAAATTTGCATTTAACGTTACAATGTCACAGTATTGCAATTCCAGAAAGTAATGTATGTAAAACTAACTCACATCATATATTTTATTGGGTTTTTTTTTAAATGCAAGCATTAACCAAAGTTAATTAATTTTACTTTTTCTATAAGTACTCGACGTACATAATATAATGTGAAAAAACGATAAACCAACAAATAACTTCGATGAAATAATCTTTTTTTTCTAATGAAATTAGTTAAAAATTACAGAAAAATCATCTTATACATTCAAATGAAAATAATATTTACATATGCATGAAAAAATCGTAATTTAATAAATTGTGCTTGAACCGTCTCGCATATAATTGCATATATGATAGTATCTGTTATTTTTCTACGTATCCAAAATAACAGGGTTAAAAGTGATGATAACTTAAAATAATAATTCATAAAAAGCAATTCATTCTTCGATACAAGTTACCATTTTTAAGATTTAAAAGTTAATATTAACAAATTATGCTTAAACGTTGAATATTTTTAACAGTTTAATGACCTCGTAGAACGTTAAAATGAATAAGAACATTTAGGTATGACATAAAAACTATTCCTAAAAAAAAAACTAATAAATAAATAATTCAAGGAATTTATATCCAAAATACTCAAGACTTAATAATGTTTGTAATATAACATCTACGAAAAGGGTTTATTATATAAGTTTAATTTAAATTAGTTTAGAGGGATTACATAAACAAGTCCAAGAACGGAAGATTGATTTCCATAAATATTCCAATTGATATATAAGTTCAAAGATCAAAGAACAAAATTCTTAATAACGCGAAAAGTTTGATATAGAACATTTCTACATTAAGTACATTTATTCAGACTTTGTGAAAATCTATTAATATTTTGCGATGTCAACAATTCGAATGACAATATAATATTGTACAGACAGTAGATGTGAAATTAACATTTATAAACACGACTTTCTAATTGTACGCAAATATGTCCGAAAAGTCTATAAATCGTCTTGTTCAAAATATTAAACTCTTAAATATCTAATTTTGGTGAAAAATAATATATCCTAATACCTATACTTAAATAATTGTATCAGTTATAAAACATACAAGAAATTCTGCAACAATATTAAAAATAAATTTACGACGAAAAATATTAATACAACAACATAATAAATTAGGTAGGAACTAAAACCAACAAAGATAAAACTATAAAAGTCCTATAAGTTTGTACAAGTGTACCCAATAACATAATTGGAGACAAATAAAGCTATTCTAACCTCTGCGTTCCACGTAATATAATATACAAATTGTTGATAACACTCTATATTTATTTAATCGAGTCAAAAAGTAAAGTATAAAAGTAATATATACTTCGAATAATACTATATCATTAAACCTTCAATACGAATTAAGAATTGGTATAGTATATCAATAGTATCATAGTATATCTTAAGCATATAACTCATAAAAATTCATACTAATGGTTTTAATACTTGTTTTGTTAGCCACATTAACTTTGTACACTCGGTATTAAAATATAAACAGTTATAAATATATACAGATAATTTGTAAAAATACAATTTATTAATTTACATAAAATATGCAATCTTAGAATAAAACGGAAAAAATAATAACACATATTTTTAAACTGATCATTATTAAATAATATCTATTGCAAACATTGAATATAAAATTTAAAATAAAATTTTTTATTTTTTGAAAAGTAAACAATGACACCAAAATATAATCATTTAACATGGAAATATTTGTATGCGCAATACTTGAGCGTGTTTAATAATAATTATATTCTTATGATTCACGCCCGGGGTTTGTATATAAAATAATTATGCATAAGTATATTTTATACATAAGTACAAATGTACATAAATGGTGTATCAAATAGTTTATTAACATAGCGTTACCATATTTAACCGTGAAATTTAAGAAAAACACTTTATGTGCAACAAAAATAAATAGACAAATATTCCTTGATGATAAAGGAAAGTATATTACATTTTTGATCGTTGAACTTTTCATTCATACTGTCACCCTTTTCGTCGATGGTTAGGTCGACGTACAGGAATAATAAAACAGACATACTTTCTAAGTCCCTTTTAAAGTATAGTGGCCTTTTAGTAAATCTCATAGTCAAAAACTTTTATGTTCCATTTTTGGGTGTAATAAAAAACAAAATAAGGCAAAATCGTAAATAAAGTCTCCATAAACTTAATACAATATCACAAACCTTATGATTTATAACACATCAAATCGAACACGTGATAATAATATCATTGAAAATAAAATAATAAATGATAGTGTTAATTTATTACACAGATGTTGTTGTTATATTTTTTTTAGTTAGGTATGTTTTAATTATAAAAAGTGATATACAATAAATTGAATGATTAATATCCACATAAATGTAATATTCTATGTATGTGTGTGTGTACTGTGTGTATTATACATACTTCCTCTTTTCTTCCTGCCCCATTAAGGTACTTATTGAACAATTATTATAAAATTGTATAATATTTTTAACTTGTTGTATTTAAAAACATCACATTAAGTTATTGCACTTCGTGTATTTACAAATGGTTTTTAATTTTTATATCTGAAAACTTATCAGACTTATGTGATTTATAACTATTATTTTTTATCCATAAAAAAAACTCGGCGACCATAATCTAAAAGGACTTATTACAACATACATTTTCAACATATACTTTTTTTTTTTTTTTTTTTTTTTTTTTTAGTAATACACAATCTGTACACAATCGGCACAATAAGAGTATGAGCTGAGACACAATAAAAAAACATGAAATTATGAGCTAAGAAGCCACCCACCGATGACACTTATGTTAACATATACTTAAATTTAAAATATTCATAAAATATCGTAACACCAAAACGTGGCTCACATATATAAACTTATGCACATATATATTATATGGGGTATCTAGTATCTATCTATTAACACACAAACGCACTCACTAACAATAATAGTAAGAATCATACTTGTTATACCATATTTATACCTAATTATGTAAGACGAAATAATTCTGAATATAAATATTATAATAACAAGTTAAATAAAAATGTAAAAAAATAGAGCATTTCCAATTAAAACGAGTACTCATATCATAAAAAATGTGAGTTACGAATTTAAAAATTGGCGTGTAACGTGTAAGTATCTTCTTTGATAAATATTAACCTTTTCCCTTTACAAACAAATTTGGCAAACAAAATAAATGTAATAAAAATTTTGAAATTATATAACGATCATTTTAATGTATCAAATATAATTAAAGCACAATAAAGAAAAAAAAAACATTTTTAAGTAAGCCAACGCATGAGTATACGTGGCTAAATAGACACTAACCAAATTTAAATAAATCATGAGTTTTTTTTTTTTTAATGTATTTATTTAAAACCATGAAAAGAATTTGTTAGCATTACATCGAAAGCTTCGAGGAAACCCATACTCTAAACTTTTCCTCTAGAACAAGCATGTCAAACAATATGAACAATTAATTTTTAAAAAAAATGAATATAAAAAATGTTGACAATTTTCCTTTCGTTCCATAACTATATAAATAGTGACAGGTATAGATTATGTTACTATTCTGTCTAATTTTATGATAAACTGTAATTGAATAAGCATTGTATAGTATTGTACATAAATATAATGAATAAAATACAAAATTTGTATGAAATGTTTTTTTTCGATAAATTTTTATGTGCAGTCCGCATAGTAAGTTATTCAATATTACATATGGCCCAGTCAATACTTTGAGTTTTACATGCCAGCTCTAGAACTTAAATCTATGAATCATAAACATTTTTTTGTTCATAAGTAACCATGACAACGAAAATCGGTCGAAAACAAAAATCTTGTATCCAGCCCATTGTCCATTAACTTTATACTACTAGACAAGAACTGTGTATAAGAACAGAATTATGAGCGGCGTAACAACATCTCTCAGTGATTTAGCTTGTCTTGACGACAAAATACAATAATCTATACATCTATATAATATTATACCCTACTAAATCGCACTACTATGCATACAAGTAATCGAGAAAAAAAGCGCCCTCTATATTATTACGCTTTCCATACCCTCATCCCTTGTCTATAAGTATAAGGTCTATGATGCAGCCCAAAAACATATTTATGTTGATAGCAAATTTTCAATAATAAGTCAGGAGGTAGATAAATATTATTCATTGATGGGAAAACCAAATTTACCTATGTATTATTTACGTTTGATTTTCTCCTTCTACACACCAATGTAGTAATATTGCATATACGGAACGCCGTCTTATCAACTTTTGAATAGTACTGATCTTAATGAACTTGTATTCTAATATCACTTCCAAGCTACATACCATAAATTATTAATTATGACGTGAAATATATTTTTAATAACTAAAATGTACCACTTCAATCATTGGTGTCAGTTAATTAACATTATAACTCAACACTAAATATAAACAGAACATAATCTAACATTGAAAAAAAATGTATTCATTAAGAAATATAAAATAAATTGTCAATTTAAATAACTCAATATAAAAGGCAGAATGATATAAGAATACATCTCTTAAGATTTTAAGAACAAAAAATGGCTGAAAAAATAAATGCCGTTATCTGAGTCAATCATATGAATCTTAATTTATAACTCAATGATAATAATTATGGTAAAATTAATAGACGTAGTAATTTTTTTAATAATATTCCTTGTTCAATGTCACTCATAATTTAGTGGTAAAATTGATAAATGATTTTTTTTTTATTTCTTACGGTGTCAAAAATATTTTTATAGAAGATTTTTTCATTGATTTTTGAGAAATTTAATTTGTGATATTTTAGACTTTATTAACGGAGCCCTCCCTATCACATAAACCATGTTTTGTCCGATACAACGATTTGTTGACGTAATGTAGAAGAGGGGTTGTTAAATATATATATATATACAGCATTTAACCGACATTGAGGAGTGATTCATCATCGAGTGTTATTCATTCTATAACTTATATTTTTTTTTATCCAAAAGGGATGAAAAGTCAACCACTAGGATACGAAAAATCGAAATGAATGATTCCTGGGAATGATACCTTGATAAAATGAATAAATATAAATAATTATTAATTTACGCGCTCGCAAAAGTACTAAACCAAAATTTAATTATAAACCAAAAAAAAAAACTCAACTCCTAAAAAATATTACGACGGCAAACGAAAAAGTCATAAGCATATTATTATATATTTTATTATTTATTATACTTGTGCATGGTAGTGTAAACGAAGCGTTGGTTTTAAATTACCGTGTTTCAATATACTAATGCAATTTACCGAAGCAGAATGATATAATAGAACTATTGTCATTCAGGAATGAGCACTGTAAACCTCCAACAATGCGATACGAATTAATAACTCATAATACTCGAAATATACGTAACAATATTGTGTTTCGAAATTTCAACTGTGTGTGTGTCTGCACAGAATTAAAAAATTTTTTTTGGTACGTGATTCCAGGTGATGACCGCTGCCCAACAACAAGGCCTGGACACGACGATCGTCATGTCGTCGGAAGAACACGAAGACCACGAGCCGTCTAGTTCGAGAGATTTGTAAGTTAACCCTCATGTCGAATAAAAATTGGACCGGCGACAAGTCTCGCCGTTATTGTATCATACTTTATTTTAATTTTATTTTTAAGCATTTATTAGAGTATATACAATATGTAGCATTTTTACAATAAGCATATGCGCGAAAGATACTATTAACGTGGAATGCTTGAGGGGAGTAATACCCAGCAGTAATACTCAACGAAATTGTATCAAATAATATAATAATATGTTTAAGTTATTACAGTAATTATTCTCAGAACACGAGCTTTATAGGTATCGTAAAAATAACAACAACAACAAAAACAGTAATAATAATAGAAATAATAAAAGCAATAAATGTACATGCGTCGCTGACGGCGTGCAGGTGGAAAAGGTCAACCATTCCCCGCACGCGCGCGCACACACACACACACACACACACACACACACACACACACACACACACACACACACACACACACACACACACACCGTGGATGCGTTCTCTGCAGACACAACACAATTAAAACGCCTGACCTGACATATTCCGTTAACTTGTTAGCGTGTTTACCTGTATAAAGAACGAAAAAACGTACTCACAGACGCGGGGGTTAACAGACACGTCGGCGGGGGAAGTGTTGGCGTCAGTGCTAGGGGAGGGGCGGAATTCAAGTGAGCGCTTGTGAGTACACGCTTGAGAGTCTCACACATATTGTAAGCTTCACAAATCGTATACAATTTATATTATTACAATATGTTTTCGGAAGTCGATGAAAATCTGTCCCATCGTTTACCTACCTACACACACACACACACACACACACACACACACACACACACACACACACACACACACACACACACATTAATATAACAAATATACGTGTACCTATGTGTTGGTTGTACTATATATACTACGAAACCGACACATTGTTTCTGCATATTATATATTATTTATACACTGCAGTAGCGTTGTAGGACAAGTGAAAATGGGCCAAGAAAACGATAAGACATCGCGCTGGATTTTTGTTCTTACATTTTCGTATAGGTCCCCACAGACCTGTTTCTGTTCGTATACAAATAATGTGCGCTAGATATACAAAACGAGACAGAGTGGCGTCAAACGCCTTATAGACAAACGAATATAATATAATCATAACGCATAAACGTAAGTGTACGAACGCGGTCCCGGCTTCCCGCCACGTTAACATAGTTATTCGGAGGAGTGGCAGCTTTATACGGGTAGTACTTTTGTTTGTAACGCGACACATTTATCATCCCCCGCTCACATTAAACACACATCAAAAACTAACAGAACATACTCATATTCATATCTAATAAAATACTTTCCTTTACATATTTTTCATCTACAGTTAAGACCAACGAAAAAGGAATTTGATAACCGTCAGTATAGACTCGTTTTTTTCTATTACAATTCGTCGAACGTCGAAATGGCGTTTCCGGTAATCTATATAACTGAATAATGTATCGATATTGATATAACCGTACAGAATACTATATTAATATATTGTGGCAAAAATAAAATTGCCGTTGTCATGCAATTTTAAATTCACGAGTTTGTTATCGTCCTGGAAATTTACACCTGTAATGTATCAAAATTGCCTATACAACGCGCCCGCCAACGGAAAACCACAATTATAAAAATGTATAGTGTGCGCCCAAATTTAATACTGAAACGCATATCTATATAATATATATATATTATGATTCTGCATGACGTGTATGGTATACATAGAAGTTTATGTTAATGCGTGTACTGTGTAGTATACGGTAAACTTACGAGATGTTAATGACTTATTATAATAAATATAATTCTGAATTATGTAACAGCGGTGATACAATAATAAATCTTTAATGTCATATCGAGATTCGGTACCGTACGCGTTTCACATTCAGGCGATATATTATTATAACATAATATTATGACGTGCTGCCATAGGTTGGTATAAAAATAATTTATAGAATATAGGTAAAATATGGTTTTTCTTGAGGAAAATTAAGACCGGGTCTCGAAAGTACAATCTACGCGTGACATTATTTCTGATCGATTGCTTACGCAACCTAAAAAATATAAATATAGAAAAAATATGTATATATGATTGAACATACTTTCTATCTTACATAAAGAATTTTTCGACACAAGAAAATACCTCTAAAAGTGTAAAAAATATATGTTTATATATAACGCGCGTGGCTCAGGCATAAAACCAACCCACTGAAAATCACACAGAAGAATTTTAAAATAAATATGAATAAGACGTGAACTAGAAATAAACGAATCGTACAAGACATTAAACGCGATGTAATATTATATTGTGCGTCTCCAGAAATGATAATCTATTTGAAATATATTATTTCTATCGTACGTAAGTAGTATGAAATAGCCGGTTCTGGACCCCCCCCCGCTTCACCACCCCCCCGTCTATACTGCGCCCCCCTGAGCCACCCGAGCCACCCGAGACACCGCCCCTCCCCCCCCCCCCGTCTATACCGAGCCACTCTTGGCCACCTACCTGAGCCACCCGAGACACCACCCCC